>NC_137024.1:28118649-28166149 GCF_032717465.1 Coenobita brevimanus
AGTGCCCTTTCCAACACATAATTATACCGCCCTCTCCAACATATACTGCCCTCTCCAACACACAATTATACTGCCCTCTCCAACACAATTATACTGCCCTCTCCAGCGTTCAGGGGTGACTGGTTGGTGACTGGGGAGAACTGGTAACTAAAACAAAGTCCCCGTCAGGCTTTAGCGCCAAAATTCGTCAGAGTGGTTTTAATGTGTGGCGCCAAACCCGGAACAATAAAAGCATGTCGTTGGCAGCACTGATTTTTTTTGTTTTTGCCGTAGGATATACACAACACCCGAAGCAAAGAGGATAAAGACAAGCCTCTTCAATCCTCTATTCCCTACCTCTTTTCTCCCTCATTTCTCCCCTACTTACCTGTTTCATCTCATCGTTATATTTCTTTCTAGCCTTCATTTTTTTCCATTTCTGTCTACCCCCATACTCCCTTCTTTTCTCCTCTACTTGCCATCCCATCTTTCCCTCCCTCATCACTCTTTTCATCCCTCTTTACTGTCTGAAACATAATCTCTCGACATCACACTTTCTTTCCATTCTTTCCTACCTTTTCTTCCCTCTCTCTCATCCTCCTAATCCTCCTCTTTATCGTCCCTCTTTCCTATCCTCTGTGTCTCTTCCTTACAGCCTCATAGTATCAGGGTTCAAATCCTGGTGTAAATAAGAATGTGCTTGACTCAGGTGTACATTCATTCTTTGTAGGCTGGCAGGTAAAATGAGTACCTAGAGCAACACCTGTGGTAAAACCTGGACGATTCGGTAGCCTTGTATCCCAGGGTAATAACTAGCATCCCGACACAGGACCAACGGCTTAAGTTACGGAGGTTAGTGGAGATGTTCTTGATGGTGTCTGCCCCATCCCTTACCTTACCTTTATCCTGTCCTTCCCTACATCTTCCCTACCCCTTCTTTCTCTCTCGCTATTCGCTTCCTTTCCTCCTCCTTTCCTCTCGTCTTCCCCAGCCTTTATTTTCCTGTTCTGTCCTAACTCTGCCCGTTACCTCTCTCACTCCTTCCCTCCCTATCTCCTTCCCTACAGTTATTTCCTACCACCCTACCTAACCTTTCCTACACTTTCTTCTCCTCTTTATCATTCTTTCATCTCTCTCCTGTCTCTTTTTTCCCTACCTCTTCCTTCTCTCAAACATCATGTCTGCCTTTCATTTTTCCATTTTCTCCTACCGTCTTCCCTCCTCCCTCTTCCCTACTTCTCTCCTCCTCATCTTTTCGTCTCCCATCTCTGTAATCCGTACCTCATTCCTCACCTCTTTGTCTCCTGCTTTCCTTCCGGTCTCTCCCCCCTACCTTCCTCCTTCCTATCCTTTCCTTTCTCATCTCTTTCCTATCTCTCCTCCTTACCTCTTTACTCCCTCAGTCTTCACCTCACTTCCTCCTTTTCATTCATCCCTCCTTCCTCCCTGCCATCTACCTTCCTCTCTCTCCTCCATTCATATTCTCTCCCACCATTTCCTCTCTCCCTCCCCAGCCCCTCATCTCTCACCTCTCTATCTCCTTTCTTCCCATTCTCTCCCCCCCCTCCCCTCTCCCCCTCCCCTTGCTCTCGCTTTGTTTATGTCTAGTCAGCTGATAGCACGATTGTCATTTGTCCTCCCCTGTGTGTGTGTGTGTGTGTGTGTGTGTGTGTGTGTGTGTGTGTGTGTGTGTGTGTGTGTGTGTGTGTACACGGATTATCTTTACACACACACACACACACACACACACACACACACACACACACACACACGCAAATAATGTTGTGTGTGGTCTTTTACATTTCATTATTGTTATCCTTAGACGGCCATACTACAGCAGTTGAGAGCCATTCCGTACTGAAAGGGTTGCAATTAACTTCAGTAACCCCTTCAAGACGATTTTTTTCTTGTTCTTGCTAATAAAAGGCGATTTTATTCAATTTCCGAAGACTCTCTCTCTCTCTCTCTCTCTCTCTCTCTCTCTCTCTCTCTCTCTCTCTCTCTCTTTCCCCGGACACAGATCAAAGTACTGTACTCCTTCACCCTCTCCCTCCCTCCCTCCCCCTCCCCTCACCTTCCTTTAGCCATTCTTCCATTCATTCTTCTTTCTGAGCAGCAGCCAAGCGTGTGTGCGTGTGTGTGCGTTTTGAGTGTGTGTGCATTTACAGTTTCCGTGTGTATTGTAAATCTTGATGTACGCATAACAAAGTGTGTGCGTGTGTGTACATTGACAGATTGTGTGTTTGTGTAAACTGTGCTATGTGTATTGTGTGTATGAGTGCGTGAGATATTGATATTTACGTGTGTGTGTGTGTGTGTGTGTGTGTGTGTGTGTGTGTGTGTGTGTGTGT
Source organism: Coenobita brevimanus (assembly GCF_032717465.1). Taxonomy (NCBI): domain Eukaryota; kingdom Metazoa; phylum Arthropoda; class Malacostraca; order Decapoda; family Coenobitidae; genus Coenobita; species Coenobita brevimanus. Next base: position 28,120,980 of record NC_137024.1, read on the forward strand.
GTATGTGTGTGTGTGTGTAACCAACCCGCCAGATGAGGGATGGAGGGAGGCAAGATGAAGATTTTCCTCCCCGCTGACTCCATTGTGGGAGAGAGAGAGAGAGAGAGAGAGAGAGAGATGCAAACTCTCTCTCTCTCTCTCTCTCTCTCAATCACACACACACACACACACACACACACACACACACACACACACACACACACATACACACACACACACAAACACACACACGCAATATATATATATATATATATATATATATATATATATATATATATATATATATATATATATATATATATATATATACAGTATATATATATATATATATATATATATATATATATATATATATATATATATATATATATATATATATATATATATCCTCATTGGATCCCAGGGGTGCTGGGCGAGGCACTGCACTGGGAGGGCACTAAGCGTACCGCCCTCCGCCTATCGGCTCATAGTCGCGAAGCTCATAGGTCCCTACCCGGGGGTTCCCTACTTTATAAAGACTTGAAGAATCCCAGTTCTGTCCAATACTATATATATATATACCATATATATATATATATATATATATATATATATATATATATATATATATATATATATATATATATATATATATCTTACACACAGTCTCAGTCTCACCGACACTCATCCAACACACACACACGCACGAATGCATCCTCATCCTGCCACCCACACACACATTCCGACATCCTTTCGCCTCTTTCCCACCCCCTCCCTCATTTGCCTCTTTCTCAACAAGCAAATATACGCTAGAACCAAAAATACCTTATCAATCACACCATTTCAGCCCACATGCTTGTGTGCTGGTATGACGCGGCTTTGACCTAGCGCCTCTCTCTCTCTCTCTCTCTCTCTCTCTCTCTCTCTCTCTCTCTCTCTCTCTCTCTCTCTCTCTCTCTCTCAGCAACTCAAAATACCTACACGGCCGTAAACCCCGTAAAACCCGTGCAGATGCCAGTGTGGGGCATGAGGCGGCTTGGGACGTAATGCCTTTGTTACAGCCAACACACATTTCTATTCTATATTTTTACTCCCTGATCGGCTGGGTTCCATGGTGGGCAGGGGGAGGGGAGAAGGGGGAGAGGGGAGACGAGGAGTAGGTATTTGAATGAGATGGGGAAGGGTGAGTACAAGGACTACAAAGTAAAGAGGAGTACAAAGGAAAGCAAACGGCAGCACACCTGTTGGTCCTTTCGTGGCTATTTTGTTATGGGAGGATTATGACCAACAAAAACTATTCTCTGAGTTAAAAACAAGGATAGGAGAAGAGGCTGTGGGTAGGGGAAGAATAGTGGGGTTGGTGGGGGATGTAGAGGGGTTGAGGAGGGTTGAGGTGGGGAGGGGTGTGGGAGGGCGGAGAGGGGAGAGGAGGGGTGGGAAATTAGTTGATAGATAAAGAAAGAGAGAAACGAAAAGAGCGGGTGAGAGGGGGGAGAAGACTGGGGTGGTTGGGAAGGGAAAGATGGGAGGGTGGGGAATGGGTGGCAGGAAGGGTAATATCGGCCGTACTCTAGGTGGCGTGGCAGGCTTCGTATCACCTCTTCCTTGGTGATTTATTTTTTTATTTTCACCACAGCATTCGCAAGTGTGCTACTGATATATCGTTTTCTGTATTCAAACTCTTGTAAACTGTGCTCAAAAAACTATCTACCTATCTGTCTGTCTATCTATCTATCTATCTATCTATCTATCTATCTATCTATACTATTTGCATCAATCACATACGATAGGTTACCAAGTTTGAATATACAGAATAAATAGCTCAGGAGGAGGTGTTACCAAATTCCTGACCATTTAGAACACAATCCTATGAGGAGATGAGATAGCTGGGAAGGAAAAGAGTGTGGGGGAGGGGGTGGTGTAGAGATGGGGAGAGGGGCGCAGAGAAGTGGGAGAGAAGGGAAGTGAGGAAAGGAAGTATAAGAAATGGAAAGAAAATGACAAAGAGAGTATAAGAAAGTGCAAAACAGACCATGACAAAAGACAGGTGGGGAGGAGGAGAGTGGAATGAAGAAAAGATGAGGAAAGAGAGAAGGGGGAAAGGAGGGAAGTGATGGATGGAGAGGGAAGACAGGAATGGGAATACAGTAACATGGAAAGGAAAGGAAAAGAGAAGGGAGGACAGGTAAGAGATGGGAAGGGAGGATACTGGAGAAAGGGAGAGGAAGTAGGGAAGTGGGAGACGAAGGGAGAGAGAGGAAGGGAGAATAAGACAGGGACAGGAAGAGAATAATAGAAGGCATGAGGGAAATATCTGAAGGTGGGAGGAGAAGAAAAGAGAGGAAGGATGAGTACGGAAAGATGGAGGATGACAGAGAGGAAGGGTAAGAGAGGGAGAGTGAGGGAGTGGGAGGGAGAGTAGAGAGGAAAAGGGGTGAGGGAATGAAGCAAGGAAGCGTGACTGACAAGGAAATCACCCTGACTACAACACGCAACCGTCACTTTATAAATCCAGGTCCCTACTTCAGCTCTAGGTGGGAACAGACTCAGGTAACAAATGAAGGAAGGTCATTTTTACCCCAGCCACTGATGTCAGGAGGCTACTGTAATCACTACGGTTTTGTTTAGTGGTTTCAGGGTTTATTTGTATTTGGTTAACCTGCTTCGTTGTACCGTTTGGACGCCTGGTGGTTTAGTGGTTCAAGACTCCCAGAGATGACTTACTGTTTTCCTTTTTCTTCTATCACACAATTCATCAGAGACACAGGTCGCAATTCATCCGTTGCATTCGTTGAAACAGTAATGTGGCGTACGCTTTGTCATACGTATCAAAGAGAGTCATATGGGACTGGACCGGACTGCCCTGCAAGACTTTTAAACACACACACACACACACACACACACACACACACACACACACACACACACACACACACACACACACACACACACACACACACACACACACACACACACTAAGAAAACAATTACATACACATGAGCTTGTGGAAGATACTATGAACCAAGAATGAAAACAACAAAGATAGTAAATACATGTGGATTAATGAGAGAGAGAGAGAGAGAGAGAGAGAGAGAGAGAGAGAGAGAGAGAGGAGGCAGATTTCGCCCCTCCAATTAACTTCACAATTAATTCCTTCTCCAACTGCTCGTATCTTCCTTCCTCCCTCCCCCTCCCTCCTTTCCTCTCTCTCTCTCTCTCTCTCTCTCTCTCTCTCTCTCTCTCTCTCTCTCTCTCTCTCTCTCTCTCTCTCTCTCTCTCTCTCTCTCTCTCTCTCTCTCCTTCCTTTCCTTAACCCCTTCATTTCCTCTCCCTCGTCTCTCCACTACTCCTTCCTTCCCTCCTTCCTTCTCTCCTTTTGCTTCAATTTCTCTCTATATACACATTTCCTTTCCTCTTCCTTCTCTCTCTTGCTTCCATCTCTCTCTTCCCCCTCTTTCCTCCCCCTCCCCCACTCTCCCCCCTCCCTCCATAACCTCCATCTCTATATATATACACGTCCCATTTTCTCTCCTTCTCTTCCTCCTTTCCCTCTTCCTCCCTCCTCCTTCCTTATCTTTTTCTTCGCCTCCCTCCTTCCCCCATTAACATTCGCCCTTTTTTTCCTCCATTCTTCCTTTCTTTCCCTCCATCTCCCCTTCCTCTACTCTCATCCATTCCCCTCTTCCAGTCTTTCCTCCATCCTGCCTCCCATTTCATTTTCCTTCCTTCATTCCCTTCCTCTTTATCCATCTTCATCTCTTTGCCGTCTACGTCACATACGTTTCTTCTTCTCTTCCTCACTTCCCCTCGTCTTCCCTGTCTTCCTCTCTCCCTTCCTGCCTCCCTTCCATCTCCAGTCTTCCTTCAACCTTCCCTTCCTCTCTTTTTCTCTCTCCCTTCTCCCTATCCTTCCCATTACATCCTCCCTCCCGTTCCTCCCAGTTCTATTTCTCTCCCTCTTCCCTTACTCTCTATCCCTCCCTTCCTTCTGCCCCTTCCTCCCTGCTTTCCCTCCTCTCTCCCTCTCTCCCTTTCATCCCTCCTTTCTCCCTCCCTTCTCTGTCTCTTCTCGCCTTTCTTTGCTCCCTTCCCTCCTCGCTCCCTCTCCCCCTATCCTTCTCCCTCCCTCTCTCCCTCCCTTCTTCATCCTTTCTCTCCCTTTCTCCATCCCATCCATATTCTCTCCCTCTCTCCCTTTCATCAACTTTCTCTTACTCTTTTCTCCTCTCTCCCTCTCCTTCCGTCACTTCCTCCCTCTCTGAGTCAACAAGGTCTCTCTCTCTCTCTCTCTCTCTCTCTCTCTCTCTCTCTCTCTCTCTCTCTCTCTCTCTGTTATTCTTTTACTTCCTTCTCTCTCCTTCATTCCTCCCCCTCCATTACCCTCTTCACTATCCTCCTATCTCTTCTCTTCCTCAATTTGTCTATCTCTGTCTATCTGTGTATCTATCTGGGCCAGAATAGACTCCTTTACCTGTTTCTGTGTATATGCTAATTTGTCTGTTTAATTGTGTTGACTCCCTCCCTCCCTGCCTCTCTCTCTCTCTCTCTCTCTCTCTCTCTCTCTCTCTCTCTCTCTCTCTCTCTCTCTCTCGCTTAAATCCAATACCCCTACTCTCTCTCTGTCCATCTATCTACTTATCTGTCTATCTATCTATCTATCTATCTGCCTACCTTATTTCCCGTACCCCTAATCTTTAATATATTCTCTTCCTCTCACAGTTTCTCAATCAATCTATCTATCTCTCTATCTATCTATCTATCTTACTTCCAGTACCCCTGCGTTCTTTCTAACATTCTCTGTTTATCTATCTACCAATCTCTATCTATCAGTCCATCCATCTATACATCTATCTTTCTTCCAGTACCCGTACCATATCTCTGTAACCTCTTTCTCTCTCTCTCTCTCTCTCTCTCTCTCTAACTGCCTATCTATTTATCTATCTCTCTATCTACCTATCTCTATCAATCCATCCATATATCTATCTTACATACTTCAAATGCGCCAATTCTCTCTCTCTCTCTCTCTCTCTCTCTCTCTCTCTCTCTCTCTCTCTCTCTCTCTCTCTCTCTCACACACACACACACACACACACACACACACACACACATCCATATATCTGTCTTACGTACTTCAGATGCACCAATTCTCTTTCTCTCTCTCTCTCTCTCTCTCTCTCTCTCTTTCTCTCTCTCTCTCTCTCTCTCTCTCTCTCTCTCTCTCTCTCTCTCTCTCTCTCTCTCTCTCTCTCTCTCTCTCTCTCTCTCTCTCTCTCTCTCTATCTACCTACCTCTATCTTTCCATCTATATATCTATCTTACATACTTCAAATGCTCAGATTCTCTCTCTCTCTCTCTCTCTCTCTCTCTCTCTCACACACACACACACACACACACACACACACACACACACACATCCATATATCTGTCTTACGTACTTCAAATGCACCAATTCTCTTTCTCTCTCTCCCTCTCTCTCTCTCTCTCTCTCTCTCTCTCTCTCTCTCCTCAACAGGCTCCTACCAGGCGATTTTCTTCACCTGAGTTAAATCCCACCTGTCAGACGATTAATCCCACCACCACCACCTCCTATTCATTCTCCTTCTCCTGCCTCCAGACGATTTTATTCAGCTTAGGCCTGTCACAGTGAGGGGGGTGGGGTTAAGCTCTCCGATCCCACTGGTCTCGCTTCGCAGTTGGATAAAATCGTCTGTCGGCAGCAGTGGTCAGACGTGGAGGGGTTGTTAGACTGAGGGAGATTATGGAGTTGTATAGAAAGTCACTGTCTGGCTATAACGTAAGAATACACACACACATGCACGCGCGAGCACACACACACACACACACACACACACACACACACACACACACACACACACACACACACAATGGCGGAGAGAGAGAGAGAGAGAGAGAGAGAGAGAGGGAGGGAGAGAGAGAGAATCCTGGCCAGTGACTGCGATAGATCCTCACCATACTCAACACAATACGTCAAGTAGCGGCCAAGATGAAACACAACACAGGTAGGGCGAGGTACAGGTTAGAATGTTCACCTTGATCACCTGGCCTGCTCCTGTTACCTCCACACGATGTTATTTATTATGGAAGACGTCTGTGTAGTGAAAGGGGTAATCGAGGCTGCACTAAACTCCTTCCCTTCGTAAATTCTCTTACTACGTTTTATGAAATCGCTTACAGGTAACAAGAATCTAGTGGACAAAAAGTCACTGAACTGAAGGTGTTAAGATCATATCCTTTGCCCTACTGCTCTCAAAAACAAAAGAATCACTCCTTGGCTAACCCTCAACTCTTCCGCCAAAGTTTGGTCAAAATCGATGAAAAGTGAGTTATTTTGTTAGGAAACACACACGGATCGAGATCTGATCTTACCCTGTGACTCTGACCGTAGAGTGACTGTTCTCAAAACTGGATAGAGTCAGTCTTGCCTTACCGTCAACTTTTACGCCAAGTTTGGTCTAAATTGAATAAAAAAGGTATGATTTCGTTCTGGAAGGTTAATGTCTGACCTAGTCCTAAGATCTTGTCCTCTGACCACGCGTCAAGAAAAAACAATAAGCTTACTCCTTCGCTATCCTTCAATCAGTCCACCAAGTTTGGTTAAAATCGAATAAAGGCTTTTGGGGTTATTTTATTCACACACACACACACACACACACACACACACACACACACACACACACACACACACACACACACACACTAACCAAACCACAACCCCCACTCTCTCGCCTCGATGGTGGTGGACAAGTAAAATCGCAGTGAAGGGGTTAATAGAGGTTGTACGTAAGCCCCTCCACCTCAAACAGCGTAAAAGGAAAATAACAGCACGAAGTTAGAATGAAACAGAGAGAGAGAGGGAGAGAGAGAGAGAGAGAGAGAGAGAGAGAGAGAGAGGTGGAGTGAAGGATGAATATCAATACAAACGCGTCATCCAAGTGAAGTACGTAGTGAAGAACTGAAGAACTTGGGGTGAAAATCAAGGAAGGTCAAGGTGAGAGAACTTCCCATCCCCATCTCTTAAGCCTGTAATGAATACCTGCCTGAGTGACACCTGCGGTCGATGGGCAACAAATATACTTGAACTAGATGAAGGAAAATTAGGTACAATATATAAGTGACTTTATAATGTACTTAAGTTGATGCAATAAGTACTACAAAAAGTTACGTTTAAGTGATGTTATGGCAAGTGCTTTAACTAGACTCTCTCTCTCTCTCTCTCTCTCTCTCTCTCTCTCTCTCTCTCTAATCTAATGAATTATGTCAAATATTAGTTCCTTTCCTTCCTCATAAAGTCTGGCATTTTTTACTTCGCCAAACTTTGAGATGGATGGAGGAGAGAGAGAGAGAGAGAGAGAGAGAGAGAGAAGGAAGTATTGAGGAAGGCTGAAGAGTAAATTCAATGAAGGAGGGAGGGAGGGAGGAAATGAAAAGAGGGAGGGATGAAGGAGAGATAAGGGAGGGGTAATTCAATAAAGGGAGGGAGGGGAGGGAGGGAGGGAGAGTTGGGGGGAGGAAGAAGGGTGACGAATTGAGGAAGAGTTGAGGCAGGGAGAATGAGGGACGAGGGAAGGGAGGGGGAGGATGGAAGGGAGGGAAGGGACAGGAGGGTACGAAGGAGGGGAGGGAGGGGGAGGATGGAAGGGAGGGAAGGGACAGGAGGGTACGAAGGAGGGGAGGGAGGGGGAGGATGGAAGGGAGGGAAGGGACAGGAGGGTACGAAGAAGGGGAGGGAGGGGAGGATGGAAGGGAGGGAAGGGACAGGAGGGTACGAAGGAGGGGAGGGAGGGGGAGGATGGAAGGGAGGGAAGGGACAGGAGGGTACGAAGGAGGGGAGGGTAGTGAGGTTAGGTGAATGAAGAGGGAGAGGGAGATGAAGGGTGAGATGGGAGGATCGGGAAGGGAGGGGAGAGGCTACGGAAGAGAAGGAAAGAAGGAGGGAATTGAAGAAAGGGCAAGAAGAGGGAAGGGAGGAGGAGTGAAAACAAGAGGAGAGATAAAGAGATATAGGAGAAATAGGGAAGGAGAGAGATGAGAAAGGTAATGGGTAGGGAGAAGAGAGAGACAGAGAAGAGAGACAGAGGAGGAAATAGGACAGAAGGAAACTGATGTGGAGGAGAAGGAAAAATGGGGAAAATGGGAGGCAGTGGACGAGAAGAAACTGAGAAAAAAATATGAAAGGGAAATAAAAACAAGTGAAGGATGGGGAGGAAGGACCGGAGGGAAGAGGTGAGGGAAGCAGGGGGAGGGGAGGGAAGAGGTGAGGGAAGCAGGGGGAGGGGAGGAAAGAGGTATGGGAGAGGGAAAGACGGGAGGGGAGACAAGAGGGAAGAGGTATGGGAGAGGGAAAGAAGGGAGGGGAGACAAGAGGGAAGGGAACGGAAGGGGAGAGTGGGGTGATGGAAGGAAAGGAGAAATGAGGGTGTGGGTAGGGGGAAAGGGTGAGGATTAGTGGGAGGTGCAGGGGAAAAGATGGGTGAGGAAATGGTACGTAAGAATGGGAGAGGAGGAGTGGCAGAGGAAGAAGACCAAGTATAGAATGAGAGGAAGAGGAAGGGGAGAGGAGTTTAGAGTGAGAGGAGGGAAAGAAAGTAGAGGAAGAGTGGACATGGGAAAGCAAGGAAATAAAGGAAATAGAGAGGTAGGGAGGAGAGAAGGAATTAAGGTGTGAAGTGAGAGAGAGAGAGAGAGAGAGAGAGAGAGAGAGAGAGAGAGGTGGAGGGGAGGGGGGAAAAGGACTGAATAAGGGTAAGTGAGCGAGAAGGGGGTGGTGAAGGCAGGTTAAGGAGAGGGGAGGAGAGAGAGAGAAGGAGGAGGGAAAGAGGAGGAAGAGGAGGAGGAGGAAGAGAAGAAGGGAGGGTTAAGAAGTGGGAATGACGAGAGAGTGAGAGTTAATGAATGTGAATGGGAAGAGAGGGAGAGTGAAGTGAAACGGGAGAGAGAGGGTGGGGAAGAGAGAGGGGTGAAAGGAAGGGTGAAAAAGGAGAGGAAAGAGAGAACAAGGGTGACAAATAAAGATGAGAGAAAGGGAGGGAGAGAGGACAAAAGAGGGGGAATAGAGAGAGGGGGGGAAAGGGAGAAAGAAGGAGAGGAAGAGTGGGGAGGGAAGGGAGAAAGTGTGGGGGAGATGAAGGGGTGAGGGGGAGGGATGGAGATGGAAGGAAACGAGAGGGACTGCAAAGGAGAGGAAACGAGATAGTGAGAATGAAATAGAGAGAGAGAGAGAGAGAGAGAGAGAGAGAGAGAGAGAGGTGGAGTGAAGGAGTGACATCTGCTAGTGATCACAGAACAGCCTACAGCACTCACCTGTCCTCACCTGTACACCTCTCTCTCTCTCTCTCTCTCTCTCTCTCTCTCTCTCTCTGTATGTATGTATATGTATGTATGTAAAAATATAGGTAGATAGATATAGATAGATACATAGGCAGATAGACAGGTAGATAAATAGATAGACATACATACATATATTCATACAAATAGATATAGAAAGATAGACAGATAGATAGACAGAGGTAAATGGAGACAGAGAGATACATAGATATCCCCTCTTTCCTTTCTCAACCCTTCCTCCTTTGCCCTGCCCACCCGCCTACCTCCTGTGATCATTATTATTAACACGTTAAATATCATCATCACATCGCAGTCACCATCATCACCTAGACCATCACCACCATCATTATCCACCACCACCATCATCATCATTACCACCACCATCATCATCATCACTAACCCGTCTATCACTGATACGAGGATTAAGTACGATCTACGAACAGGATCTGAAAAGCACTGAATTTAGCAAAGTTTGGGCGAAAAAGGGAGAGTATTAATGTACAAGATTTATACGTTTGATTTAACACCCACACCCACACCCACACACCCACACACACACACACACACACACCGCTCGCTGGTGCAGTGGTAACGCTCTCGCTTGCCAACTGGTGGACGGGAGTTCGCGCCTCGCTCAGGTTGCGAAAAGTTTCACTGACGAAGTGGGTGATTACTGTCCCCCTTGAGCAAGGGGACGGGTGTGTGTGTGTGTGAAGGTCACAGCCTTGCCCTTAGATCGGACTATATGAGCTCTCAGCTCCCTTCCGGGAGGATAAAAGCTGACGATCACGACCATCAAGTGATCCTGACCGACCCGGTGAATTACACACACACACACACACGTAATACATATGCACCCACACACTACACAACCTTCAAGATACTGACACACAATAATTAAATTCCCCGTGGCCTTTACCTGTGCTTACGTCAACGCCAGCCTGTCAATAATTCACCTACAGAGGCTCACCTTTACCCCCTCACTACCATCACCTTTTTGCGTGTGTGTGTGTTTGTTTCTACCTGATAACACCTGACGATTTTATTTGGCTTTGGGGAAATCTAGTATGGCGTGTAAGTTTAATAGGAACAGCTTTCAGTTTCTCCACTACATGATGTTTCTCCCTTGGGAAAAATGTAAAGTGAGCAAGAACTAAGAAAAATAAAAAAGGGGTCATGGTAGTGGTTAACTAGCACTACCACCTTCACACACCGGCCACTACTCCTCTAAAGTCTGTGTCTGCAGGCCACCCCTTTAAGACGGACAGCCAACATCCGCCTATGTACACACTCTCAACCCTTTTCTGTGCAACTCCCTAAGAATAGAGTTAACCGACGATTCTCACTCTTTCATTAAAAAAAAGAAAGAAAATGTCAACGATAGAACAGAATTCGTCATCGCATGTTACCCCTGCCTATGACAACGGATTGTGTTGTAAGAGAACCACAGTTATCGGTGCATCAAATCAACCAACATGTGCTTCCGCTGCAGGAACATGACGATTGACAAAACTATCAACACCACCCCACAACTACCAGGCGACTAACAGCACCACCAGTAGCGTCAATCCAGCACTGCCACAACCACCATCAGGCCACAGCAGCACCACAACAGGCAGCACTACGACAAGCAGGACAGGAGACGCGGGTGAGGGCAGCAGCGGGCCAGCTTTAAACACAGGACATGACGATCACAGTGTAATGGTTAGGGAGAGTTGCCCGACCCTACCACTCTCACACAGCCCCTCTCTCTCTCTCTCTCTCTCCCTGTTCACCCTTCGCATCAATCTTTATCTTGTTCCTCCTCCACCTTGCACCCCTCCTCTCTCTCTCTCTCTCTCTCTCTCTCCACCCCTACCCCCCCTCGTTACGGACACCCCAGTAATCATCCATAAATTTTACGTAAACAGGAAATAATTTAAGGATTTTTTTCGACTCCCTACCTTTACCTACACGGTCTGTCTGTCTGTCTGTCATGAGTCAGTTTTTCTTTTTTTTTTTTATCGTGTGTGTGTGTGTGTGTGTGTGTGTGTGTGTGTGTGTGTGTGTGTGTGTGTGTGTGTGTGTGTGTGTGTGTGTATCTTTTTACCCTTCGATCCATCCATGTGTCCATCTATTCTTCACCTCATGTCTGTTCGTCTTCATATCTATCTATCTATCTACCGAATTATCTATCAATCTACCTATTTATCTATCTATCTGTTTGTCTACCTGTCAGTCAGTGAACAGATTCTTTTTTTTCTTTTCCTGTTATTTTCTTGTAATCCCTGGTTCTCAAAATTCCACCATCATTTATATCTTCCTTTACTGTGTCTGTTATTTTGTTTACACCATCTATTTATCTATCTACGTATCTATTTCCATGCCTCTCTCAATGCTTGTAGGAATGAGGCTTCTCTCTGCTTAACTCTTTACATCTTAGCTGTGTTTGTATTGTGGAAAGACCTAGTTTATTTATTTTTTTCCGTCTCTCTTTCATACTCTACCTGTCTGTCTGTCTGTTTGTCTTTCTGTGTTAGTAATCAGGTCTATGTTTTATTTCACCTTTTCGTTGCGTCTAGAGGTGTTTGTGTTTATATTCTGTTTGTTTATCTATCTGTTAATCTATCGTTCGGTGAGGAATCAGTTTTTTATCGTTTTGAATTGTGTTTCGTTTTTGTGTTCGTCTATGAAGGTGTCCGTTTTGGTATATCCCTCCGTCTGTTTATCTACCATGTTTATCTATCTATCTATCTATCTATCCGTATGTCCATCTATCTGTATTTATGTATCTATGTCTCTCCGCTTATACATATTAATTTTATCTAGTTTCATGTATCATTTTCTCTTCCGTTTTTACATGCATATCCACTTGTCATAACCGCTTCAGTGCGATGACGCCTTTTCCATCTTTTATCCCTGCTACCGACACACATTTATATGCAGTGTACACATTTCAACCCCTTCACTACGATTACACATTATATTTCATCCCTACTACCGTCAGACGAGTTAATCAAGGTCAGGTCAGGTCAGGTCAGGTTAGGTTAGGTTAGGTCAAGTTAGGTCAGGTCGGGTCAGGTCAGGTTACGTTAGCTCATGTTAGGTCAGGTCAGTTAGGTCGTCAGGTCAGGTTAGGTTAGGTCAGGTTAGGTCAGGTCAGGTTACGTCAGGTTAGATTAGGTTAGGTTAGGTTAGGTTAAGTCAGGTCAGGTCAGGTCAGGTCAGATTAGGTTAGCTTAGGTTAGGTCAGGTTGGGTTGTTGGGTCAGGTCAGGTCAGGTTGTTGGGTCAGGTCAAATCAGGTCAGGTCAGGTTAGGTCAGGTTGTACGAGGATAAAGACGACTGGTAGCGATGGGGTTAAAACGATCTCTATTAGCCCTTCCTTCTCCTGCCCGTGTGGTGAAGAGGGACGCCTTCACGTGGTGGCACTGCTATAAATGGGCTGTGGAGCTGCCTGGTATACGAACGCCCCTCAACTTCCTCCCAATCCCCCAAAAGGAGGATGGTTGGCTGCTGACGGAAGACAATTTAAGCCTGTAGTCCGATGGGTTCACATTTAAGATGGATCTGGGGCTATTACTACTGTTACTAATACCACCACTACTACTATTACTATTACTAATACTATTACTACTACAACTACCACTATGACTGCTGCTGCTTCTGTTGCTAATACTACTACTACTACTATTTCTACTGCTACTATTACTACGACTACTACTACTACTACTACTACTACTACTACAATTACTACTGCGTTACAGGTATCCCCTTAACAGTACCCCTCCATATTGAAAACACATATGTCCTTATTACCATCAGATGACTTTACTTATTGACATTGAGATGGACATTTGTTGACGAAGGTACTGACGACGGCTACATCACATTTCTAATTTGAGAAGTCTATCCAAAGCAGAATAAAGGTACCTGAAGACAGCAGGAATAAAGTAAAAATAATAACTGGAATGGAGTTAACTAAATAAAATCACCTGGCAATAGTAAGAATAAAATAAAGAAGACCTCACCGTACAATTACACTTGCACTGAACACAGCTGTGAGCCATAAGACCTAGACAAAAGTTCTCTGGACGCGCCCGGTTGAAATGGCCAGCTTCCTGTAGTCCACTGGGTTCATGTCCACATCAGCCTCAGGCCACAACAACAACAAAACCTCTCTCTCTCTCTCTCTCTCTCTCTCTCTCTCTCTCTCTCTCTCTCTCTCTCTCTCTCTCTCTCCCCATAATCTCTCTTCCTTACCTATTTGCTTATTTGGGTTCAACTTTGTATTTATATAAGGCTATCTACCAATCTTATTTGTCTTATTATTATACCAGCACTAAAGCAAGTATTATGTCTGACTAGACGTGTGTGTGTGTGTGTGTGTGTGTGTGTGTGTGTGTGTGTGTGTGTGTGTGTGTGTGTGTGTGTGTGTGTGTGTGTGTGTGAACAAAATAACTCGAAAAGATGTCATCGCATTTTAACCAAGCTGTGTAGAAGGGATAAGTGTTGACCAATGCTTTTTAAAATATTAAGTCAAAGGTCAAGGTAAGTGTAAAAGTGTGGCCTAGCAAAATCAACTAAACAGTTTATCCCCAAATTAGACCAAACCTGGTAAAATGGTCAGGTTAAGTGAAGAACGAAGGGAGTTAGTTAGTTAGTTAGTTAGTTAGTTAGAGAGAGAGAGAGAGAGAGAGAGAGAGAGAGAGAGAGAGAGAGAGAGAGAGAGAGAGAGAGAGTTGACCTGTAATTTTTTAGTATAATAGGTCAAAGGTCAAGGTCACCAGGCAGAGTCAAATGTTCGGCACTTGGATCTTGGTGGGTACGCGGGTATTGTACTTTCTGATGCTCCTTCCTGGTAATCTATCTGTCTGTCTGTCTGTGTACCTAGTCTATCACTCCACCTGCCTGTCTCTCTCTCAATTAGTTTACTTATCAAATTAGTCTACATTTTCCTGTTATCTAATTGCTCTTATCTAATTACTTGTCGACCTTCTCTCTCTCTCTCTCTCTCTCTCTCTGACAATCTTCTCCCCTATCCTTCGGCACCCCTCCCTCCCTCTCTCCCCCTAACATTTCACCAGCCTTCCTTATCCTTCCCCCTTCCATCATTTTCTCCTCTTCTTTCTCTCCCCTCCTCTTCCTTTCTCACTTCTCTTCTTCTCCTTTCTCCTTCCTTTCTTCATTCCTCTTCCTCCTCTCTACTTTCCTTCCTCTCCCCGTTTTCACTCTTCGCCTCCTTCCCTCACTTCCTCTATTTCCTCCCCTCCTCTTCCTTCTTTCTATCCCTTTTCCAATTCTTCTTCCACATCCCCCCATCTTCTCTTCCTCCTCCTCTCCTCCATCTATCACTTCTCTCCCTCCCCTCTCCTACGCTCCCTCCCCTCCCCTCTCCCTTTCTCCTCCCACTCCTCCTCCTCCTCTCATCTTTTCTCCCCTCAGTCATCTCCGGCTCTACGTCATTCATTCCTTCTCTCCCCTCCCCTGACATTCCCTCCTCCCCCACTCCTCTTCTCCCCTCTTCCTTCACTCTCCTCACTTATCCCTTCCTTCCTCCTCCCTACCCCTTTCTTCATTTCCCCCTCACTTACACCTCCCTCCCTCCTCCCCTCTCTCTATCCTCGTTCCTTCCTTCTCCCTCCCCCTTCCTCCTTCATTTTCCTTCCCTCTTCCTCTACTTCTCTTTCCTCTCGCCCCGTTCTCTCTTATCGGCTCTGCGCTTCCCTTCACCATCCTCTCTCTCTCTCTCTCTCTCTCTCATCCCTCTTCCCATCCCGCCTCTCTCTCTTTTCCCTCCTACCTCTCTATCTCCTCTCTCACTCTTCACCATCCATCTCTCCTTCCCCTCCCTCCCTCCCTCCCTCCCTCTCTCTCTCTCTCTCCCCCCTCCCCCCCCCCGCCTTTACACACCTCTAAGACATTAATTATTAAAGTTTAAAATTTGCCCGTAATTTTGAATGATAAATTGACGCGGTGGCAACCCCTCCTTCTCCCTCGCCCGTCTCATGTTCACTGCTGTCCTCATGTTGCTGTCTGCTGTTCCTGTCTTCTGCGTGCTGTTCTGATGCTGTCCTGTGCTGTCCTCATATTGCTGTCTGCTGTTCCTGTCTTCTATATGCTGTTCTGATGCTGTCCTGTGCTGTCCTCATATTGCTGTCTGCTGTTCCTGTCTTCTGCGTGCTGTTCTGATGCTGTATTGTGCTGTCCTCGTATTGCTGTCTGCTGTTCCTGTCTTCTACGTGCTGTTCTGATGCTGTATTGTGCTGTCCTCATATTGCTGTCTGCTGTTCCTGTCTTCTACGTGCTGTTCTGATGCTGTCCTGTGTTGTTCTCATGCTGTTCTAATGCTGTTGTGTGCTGCTCTCATGCTGTTCTGATGTTGTGTGCTGTTATGTGGTGTTCCCATGCTGTTCTGACGCTGTCCTGTGCTGTCTTGTGCTGTTCTCGTGCTGTTGGCCGACTGTTCTTTGCTGTTTTCGAGTTCTTTGGTGCTGTAGTTAAGCTGTAATCCTTTCAATATGATTACGTATCTTTGGACCATTCATGCTACCCCCAGACGATTTTGCTCAACCCCTCCAGTCCGATAAATCTCCCTGTACTGAGTGAAATCGTCTAGTGTGGGCAAAACCAGAACACAAGAGGCGCCACGGGATACCAGGGGACAGTGTGCTGGTGTTCTGTCGATAGGTGGCATTCGGCTGTTAATATCGAGAATGTGGCGTCCTAGGGCTGTCCCGAGGCTGTTGTGTGCTGTTTAATTGGTGTAAAGAAAGGCGCCTTCACGTGGGTGCACTGCTATAACCGAGCTGCGTCACTGCCTGGTTGTACAAACGTCCCTCGAAAACTTCCCTATCCCCCTAAAGGACGATGGTGGACTGCACAAGATGAGCAACTTCAGCCAGCAGTCCTCCGAGTTCATAGTTTAGATGAACCTGGGACTACACCTACTACCATTACGACTACCACTATTACTACTACTACTGCTACTACTGCTATTATCCTGGCTGAACTCTTTAAATGCTGTTCAACTGTTAGGAGATGCAATACGGGTACTGTTACTATAGTTATGTGCTGTCCTGTTGCCGTCGCATGCTGTTCTGGGGTTCAGGGCTGTTTTCAAGACTAAAGTGAGATGCTTTGGTAAACAATATTGCTGTTGTGGTGTTCTGAGGCTGTTTCCCTGCTGCTCTCTATTTTTTAAGGATTGTTAAATGTTGTTTCCGTGTCTTCACTGCTGTTTTAATGTCAGCAAATGAAAAGCCAATGTTGTGGTCATGGACTTCTGATGCAAGTCGTGTGCTATTTCAGTGCTGCAGTGTACCGTGATAAAGTCTTAATACGCTGCAATGGTGTCAAAAGTGGAGGGACGTGCTAATACTGTGAGTCGGGTGTTCTAGTGCTGTTCGGTTGCAGTTGTGTGCTGTATGCAGTAGTTCTGACGGTTACTTGCTTGTCTGATAGTTTTACTCGTGCTGTGTTGCGGTGTGATGCCTCAGTGGTGTGGTAAAGCGCTGCCCTCACGCCAAGTAGGTGTCCAGGATGCTGCCCACACACCATCATGTCAGGACACTCGTACACAAATGGCATGTTGGCAGGGTCGCGTGTTGGATGGTGTTACGAAACATTCTCAACTAACCAGTGCTCAGTACCGATGCTGTTGTTTGCCCTTGAATACTGGACACTGTTTCTTTTAACTCCTTAAGCTCGAGGTGTTCTTCCTCAGCTGAATAAAATAGCCAGACGTCAGCCCAACTAAAAGCAAGTCACTTCAAACCCAACAGGAAAGACCACTGGCAGTGAAGAGTGAAAGGAGATTCAGGCTTCATATATATACATACATACATATATATATATATATATATATATATATATATATATATATATATATATATATATATATATATATATATATATATATATATATATATATATATATATATATATATATGCATTAGGTTAAAATATTTAACATACATAAACAGTAACTGTACAACAAAAATACGATATGTACTTCCAAGCATCTATACTCTATCCTTACCCACACTTCCTTCGTTTCTTTCACACACACACTCACACACACACACACACACACACACATACTGTAAAATGATACATTATTACCAATGCCAAACACAACGCGTCAACCCACCACTGTTACACTTATGATCGATTGGGAGAGAGAGAGAAAGAGAGAGAGAAAGAGATGAATGTAGAATGAGGACAGGTGAGTGTAGGGACAGAAGCCAGTAATCAACAACACCAACACGGCGGCAACAGGTAAGTGCAGTAATGTTGATAGAACCCCCTTTTCCACGGCAGGTGTGAGGCGGTATATGGTGAGCCTCAGGGAACTGTTGGCCATCAGGGAACGGAGTGTGTAGTTAATGCAGCACCACAAATAATAATAATAATAATAATAATAATAATTATGATAATAATAATAATGATAATAATAATAATAATAAGGTTTGGCGGCAACAACAATACAGTGACATCTCCCACGTGTGGATAAGAAAGTTGAAAAAAAAAAAAAAAAAACGTGGTCACTCGTTCTTCCTCTTGTTTTTCTCTTATTACTGATCTTGTGGACGTGTGTTACCTCTTAATATTTTCAGTACCTACCAGCATTTATACTTCCTTGCTCTCCACACACGATTCTACTTAGCTACTGAAGGCCTGGTACCAGTGAGAGGGTCTGTGAAGGTTGTGTCTAACTTGCTCAGCTCAAAGAGTGTCTCCGTACTTGGGCCACGTCGTCTGGAGGCAGCAGGAGTGACGTGAAAAATCGCCAGTGTAATGTTGGGATGTATACGGACCAATATCACAACAACCTGACAAGGGCTGCTCTGTGTTGCTAAGTCCCACTGTTCAAAAGTAAATTCCCGCCTGGAAGAATGAGGCCTGCACATGCACATACAAAAAATCCCGTTGCAACATTCTCGCATCGTAACATCATCATCATAATTACCCTCATTATTACCATCATTATCAATATCATCTTCATCATCATCGGCATACAGCACAGAAGGGGGATAATTACCAATGGAATGACCATAAAGAAAACAATAACAATAAAAATATAACAGAGAGGCGGGAGTGAGAGAGTAAGACAGGAGTGAGAAGTGAAAGGAAACATAACATAACATAACCTGACAAACACCTATGCAAACAAGACAATCTCTCTCTCTCTCTCCCTCTCTCTCTCTCTCTCTCTGTCCACCCCTTCATCCCGCCTTGCACACCAGCTTATCAATTATGCATTTTTCAATTACCCAACACCTGTCTTAGTAATTAAGGTGTAGGCACTCAAAGGAAGGGGAGGGGAGGGGGAGGGGAGAGGGGAGGGGAGGGGAGAGGGAGCAGAGGCTGGATCTTCTCCCCTCCCCCTTTCCTACCCTCTCCTCCTCCTTCCCCCCTCCCTCAGGAATACACACAAGTACTGTCTCTCATCTGTCTTTCCCTTCTCTCTCTCTCTCTCCTCCCCCCCCCTCTCTCTCTCTCTCTCTCTCTCTCTTTCTCTCAACCCTCTTCCTTGTCCTTTCCCTTTCTCAGGAATTTACACAAATACTCTTCCTCCCACCACACCCCTCACCTTGCCATTCACCACACTCCTCCCCTCCCTCCACCACCACAACCCCTCACTCCCTCCACCCTCCATCACGGTCTTTCCCTCTTCATTCTCCACCACGATCCCTCCACAACCATTCTCACTCCTCCCATCATTCACCACTTCCATCCACCCCCCTTCCTGCTGCTATCCTTGTCTGAGCCTCATACACTAGTCGCCCTACATATAACCTATCCTGCACTAGCCTTGAAAGGACCGATAGGGCTGTTGCTGTTTCCTTTGTACTCCATCACCACCGCTAACCCCTCCCCCCTCCTCCCCCCACCACCCCTCCCCCCTCCGGCACGACCCCTCATCCCTACTCATTAACGACTGCCTCCCAGAACGACAAAGGGAACGACTTGTTTATCCAGCTTAACATAACACGATAAAAAAGGGAGGATTGGTGGGAGGGACACGGGAAGATAATGAGAGAGAGAGAGAGAGAGAGAGAGAGAGAGAGAGAGAGAGAGAGAGAAATGAGACAAGACGATTAACAAAAAATATAACCGAGGAAAAAAAAAAAATAATAAAGGAGGGGGAATTACAAGAAGAATAACAAACACGATATAAAGTGAATCTACAGAAATATATAAATAAATAAAAACCAAAGAGGCCAGAGAAATGAAAACAAATCAAACAAACGCCACAGAAAAAAACAATAATTATAACACATGCGATATATAAAAAAATAAAGAAAAAGGAAAGTCCACATAATGCATAAACCCGTATCATAAATTTAATATCAATAAGAGAAATATATTACTTCCTTTATTGACTAGCGGTACCGGTAATAAAATGCCCAATAATGTCGTCTATAGTTCTTTTACACTAACTTGGCGCAGATTTTCGTCCTTGCGCAGCTTGTAGGCCAGTAGTAGAGAAAGACAATGCTATGGCTTGAGAAAGAGCACTTCTTCGTGACTGGCATCATATACCACCACATGCCTCGAGGCCCTACACATGTGAACGAATTAATGTGGGAGAGACATTAGCGTTTCATATCTTTACGATCCTGAATGGGACTAACAAGTATGGTAGAACTTTAATATCTGACCATCCAACACAAAAACAAACAAATAAACAAATGAATAAATAAAGTAAACAACAAGGCGGTAGGCGACGATGGCCAGCTCTAAGCAGACCAAGTTTTGTCAGCGACCGGAAGTGAGTTTCGATACTAAAAGCCGTTTCTATATGGAGGTACTCCAGTGCAACATTCCACCCAAGAATCATGGCCCTGGCTTTATAATCTTCGGAGCCTTAGCATTTTCGCAAGCAAGATAATTTTAGCTCTTTTCATATTTTCTGCACTTGATGACTTGACCCTGCACTTGATAACTTGACCCCTGACCTGGCGTATATAGGTCATGCATGTACGAAGCACACTTGTAGTACTCATCAACGTCTACAGCATAGCCAAGTAGAGTGTCATTAGATTCCATTCACCCACTGTGGAGCTAGGGAACCTGAAATTCGGGGAAAGGCCCACCAGAGGTGCAACTTCTAGGCGGCGCTGCCAGCGACTGGAAGTGGGTTTCAACACTAAATGTCATTTTTGTATGGAGGTGCTCCAGTGCATCATTCCACCCAAGAATCATGGCCCTGGCTTATTCATCTTCGGAGCTTTACAATTTCGCACGAGCATAGTAGTGATTTTAGCTATTTTCACCGTTTTTACATTTGATAACCTTTGAAACCTGGCCTGGCCAATGTAGCACAGGTATACAATAGAATGTTGTAGTATTAGTCAATGTCTATAAGCATGCAAACTTTCATTCAATTCCATCGAGCCGCTGGGAAACTTAGGGGGCACTTTTAAAAACCGGTACTGGATGCTAGGGACGCTGAGGCCAATCTTCACAGGGTTGCCACTCGACAACTAGAGAGAGGGGAAAATGGATGGCAAGACTCCTGGTGAGGGAATGACCTCAAGATTACGCCTAAAGATTTCAGAGCTTTCTACGCCCATTATATGCTAATACAGCTCAAAACGTGAAAAGTACGAAAAAAGCGGGTTTTCGGCCGTTGCTACCTTGCGGACACATCTAGGTCATAGGTTGACCATTGTGTCCGGGTCTGATTGGGATCGGTTAATTATGAAGAGCTAACGAGCTGCCACAATTAAACAAGAGAGAAAGAATACAAGAAAGAAAGAAAGAATACACGACTATACAATAAGGGCAGCGTGGAGATGGCCAAATATGAATAAAAAGTACTCTCCTTGATTTAAAAAAAAAAAAAAAAGTAAAATTTAAGCCACAATGAACGTAGACATTTAAGTTAAACGTATTGCCGATTTGAGTCAGGGAATTAGGAGAGTCACTGTGAACTAGTTGAATGTTTAATTGTAAGATGAAGAAAATGAGCTACTAATTGTGAAGGTGAAGATCTGATATGCAATTAGACGGAAATTATAACGGTGAAGCTAATACAATGACGACGAAAATTATGATGATGATGATGTTGATGACGATGATGATGATGATGATGATGATGATGATGATACCTTACTGACAACGATGTCAACCGTGATGACTATACTGACGATGTTAACAGTTATAATAAAGATGATACCGATACTGATGATAACGATGAAGGTAATGATGACAATTAGTGGTGATTATTGCTATTCTGATTACCATAATGATACTGATGAAACGGGGTCGTCATGGCACTGAAGGTGTTGAGACCTGACATACGGTAATTTCTCTTCTTAAATTCCATCGTGTAAAATTAGGGTTGCGATGTGCGTAGACTTAAAATAGTGATGTTGATTTAGACCGGGATTAAGGCGCTTCACCCTGACCTAATTAAGAAACGTTAATTGTGAGATGATGAAAAATTAGCTTATGAGATTTTGACCCTATGAATGAGCAGGGTTTCTCAGCTGAATAAAATCGCCTGGTGTTTGCTGGAACACATTACAAAGCTCTTCACCCTCTCATTCTAGGCACCTCAGATTATATTTTTTTTACTGTCCTTGTACTATTAACCCTCCCACGACCGAGGCGACACTGGTATTCAATTCCAACTGACGCCAGACGATTTTACTCAACTGAATGAGTGACAGGACCATGAGTTTTTAGTCTTCCTTCACGGGTAGATTTCAGAGTTAAATAAAACCGTCTGAGGTGTGCCGGATAAACCACAAAATTGGCATCCTGCAGCCAATAGGATAATGAAGATGAATATTTAAGCATCATCGAACGATGGTGATCAAGGGTCGAAGCATATTTTTTGGCTGAGAGGGTCAAAGCAGTTTCTACAGTATCCTTTTAACTATTGCCCGACAGCACATACGGTGAGTGGTGGCACATATACATAAATATCTATCTATCCATCTATCTATCTATCTATCTATCTATCTATCTATTATATATATATATATATATATATATATATATATATATATATATATATATATATATATATATATATATATATATATATATATATATATATATACTGTAGTTATTTTATTGTTAGTGGAAAAACTACTCTTACCGGTAAGGCACAAAAATATATACAGTGGGTCTTTCTACAGACGTGATTAGTTCGTTAGTGTGCAATAATTGGGTCAGGTGTTCACCATTACACGTATCAGTGAAACGCGTACTGAAACCATTAGCCAAAAGGGTTCTTTTAAGGAACTGAAGCTCTGAATGAAGGTTTAAAAACTAGAACAAATGTGAAAGGCTCTGGTAACTAAAGTGAGGATGAGGTTCAGTTAATAAGTAACAGAAATGAAAGAAAAGCATTGGGGAGACGAATGCCAATCGCCAGCCAGAATATATTGTTGGCCAAGTCCAAGATTTTGGCCATATCTTGATACCCTGAAGGTTTCATTTTGATAGCTCAAGCCGTTCATGAGATACAATGGGAACAGATAGACACACACACACACACACACACACACACACACACACACACACTGGCAGGCAAAAACATTATCGCTCCGCCTTCTAAAGGCGGGCGATAATGAAAGATGAAAATTTAGTAGTTAAGGGAGTGAATGTAGGTTTTCTATACATAGATGTAGAGAAGCATCCATTGCAGTTCACAGCCATGCTTATCAAGGAAAGGAAACTTTCCGTTGGACTCATTCTCAGACGTAAATTGTTTATTACCAGGCTTAGTATTAACATACGTTAGAAATTTTGACACATGCTGTTCTTTTTTCATTTCTATTAATTAAACAAGGAACCTAATCCTCACTTTAGTTACCAGAGCCTTTCATATTTCTTCTGTTTTTTTAAATTTTCATTCAGAGGTTCAGTTCCTTAAACACACCCTTTTGGCTAATGATTTCAGTACGGGTTTCACTGGTACGTACAATGGTGAACACCTGACCAAATTATTGACCACTAACGAACTAATCACGTCTGTAAAAACAGCCCTTGTGTGTGTCTATATATATATATATATATATATATATATATATATATATATATATATATATATATATATATATATATATATATACTGTATATACAGTATCTATCTATCTATCTATCTATATAAATATATCTATATCTATATCTATCTATCTATATCTATCTATCTATTTATCTATATATATATCTATATCTATATCTATCTATCTATATATATAAATATATATTTATATATCTATATATCTATATATATATATATATATATATATATATACTGTATATACAGTATCTCTCTCTCTCTCTCTCTCTCTCTCTCTCTCTCTCTCTATATATATATAGATCTATATATATATATATATATATATATATATGTGTGTGTGTGTGTGTGTGTGTGTGTGTGTGTATCTAGGCATTTCTGTCCCAATTCATCAACGATAGTTCTTGCTACCGTGGCACACAACCCACTTTCATATACTCTATCAGTTTATTTCTTCATTATTATTATTTTTATGGAGTATTGTCCGTCTGTTGAAGTAAGTCTTTGCAGGACTAGGAAATGTTTCTGTCATATAGTATCAATCTCTCTCTCTCTCTCTCTCTCTCTCTCTCTCTCTCTCTCTCTCTCTCTCTCTCTCTCTCTCTCTCTCTCTCTCTCTCTCTCTCTCTCTCTCTCTCTCTCTCTCTCTCTCCGCCCTCCCTTCTCCTTCCCTCTTATTGAAGTGTTCCTCTCTCCCTCCCTCTCCCAATATTCCGCCTCTACCTCGATAATTCCTTTTCTCTTGCCCCGTTTTCTTCCATTCGTTCTATGTTTTCGTGTTCCCTTCCTTTCTTCCACTTCTCTCTCTCTCCCCCTCTCTCTCTCTGCATTTATCTATTTATCTATCTATCTACTTATCACGAAGGCCAGACGACTAAGGAAAGTAGCGTTAATACAGTCTTTCTCTCGACGTAATCCACACACACACACACACACACACACACACACACACACACACACACAGGAACGTATATGACATGGTGGCAATGAGTGATAGGGGAAGGGAGAGGAAGGGAGGGATAAAAGAACGAGGGGAAATGGAAATGAGGGAGAGAAAGGAGGGAAAGAAGGAAGAGGAAAAGGGAAGTGAGCGACGGGAAGGGTAAGTGAACGGGAGGAAAGGAAGAGGAAGGAGTAGGAAACAGAACGGAAAGGAGGAGATGGGAAATGCGGTAAAGGATGGGAGAGGGGAAAAGGAAAGGAAGGGAGAAGATGAAGATGGTCAGGTAAGGGGAAATGTATGAAAATGAAGAGGGGGAAATGAAGAAGGAAGGGGAGAAGGGTCGAGGGAAAGAAGGGACGAAAAGGGAGAGGTGGCAGGGAAAGACGGCGGAAAAGGAAGTGGGATAGGGGAGAGGAAGAACATGGGGAGGGGACAGGAGGGAATGGGAGAAGGTGAGAGCAGTGCAGGGGAGGGTAAAGGGGAAAGGGAAGAAGAGAATTGGAGAGAAGAGGAAAGGAGGAAAGAGGGAGATAGGGGAGGAGGAATGGGGGTAAGGAGAGAGGAGGGGAAAGGGAGAGAAGGAGGAATAGGGAGCTGGAAGAGGAGGGGGAGAAATAGGGAAGGCGAGAGGAAGAGGAGTGAGGAGGAAATGGGGAGAGGATGGGAAGGGGAGAGGAGGGGATGGAGGAATGGAGGGGGAGGGAGACATGAATGATGAGAAATATTAAACCTGGACTTAGTGGGGGTGAGATGTACGAGTGAAGAGGGGGAGGGAAAGGTAGGGGAAGGGGAAAGGGGAAAAATAATGGGAAGAGAGGGGAAAGAAAGCAAAGCAAAGGAGGTGGGGAACGGGAGGGGACAGGGAAAGAGAAGAAAAGAAAGGAAGGAAGAAAATGAGGAGGGAAAGGAGAGGCGAATGGAGGGGGAAAGGGTTGGGGAGGGGGGAAAGGGGAAACAGAACGGGAAGGAGAGGAAAGGCGAGTGGGGTGAGGGAGGGGGAAGGGGAAGGAAGAAATGAGAGGTGCGGTAGGGCTGGTGTACGAGAGGGGGTGGAATGGGAGGGGGAAGGGGAAGGGGGAAGGGGAGAGGGAAAGGGATGGGGAAGTGGGTTGGGGGGTAGGATATAGGGGGAAGGATATAGGAGGAAGGATATAGGGGGACGAATTGAGGGGATTAGTGAGAGAGAGAGAGAGAGAGAGAGAGAGAGAGAGAGAGAGAGAGAGAGAGAGAGAGAGAGAGAGAGAGAGAGAGAGAGAGAGAGAGAGAGATGCGGGGGAGTGTCTGGGAGGTGTAAGGATGAAGGAGGAGGAAGAGGAAAGAGGGAAAGGAAAGGTAAGGGAAGAGGAACACGATTTATTGTGATGATTATACAAGGAGTTTTTGGAGGTGAAGGGAAGGAAGAGAAGAGGAGACAGGAAAGAGATGAGGAAGGGGAAGGGGGGGAAAGAGGAAGAGGAGGAGGCATGGAAGAGGAGTGAGAGAGGAAAGGAACAGAAGGCGAAAGGGAAGGAGAAAGGGGAAGGAAAGGGGGAAAGGGAGGGGGAGGGGATGGAGAGGCAGGGGAATGAAACAGGAAGGAAAGAGGAGGGAAAGGGGAAAGGGAAACAGAAAGGGGAGGGAGAAGACGGGAGGAGAGAGAGAGAGAGAGAGAGAAGAGAAGGGAAATGAGAGAGGGATGGAAGGGGAAAGAAAAAAAAAAACAGAAAGGATGGATGAGTACAACAGGAGAGGGAAGGGGAAGGGGAGAGGGAAGAGGGGGAATGGAAGAGGAAGACACAGAGGAAGAGGAAAGGGAGGATGGAAAGGATATGGTTACAGAAAGGGAACCGATGTGGTGGAGGGAAAACAGGAGAGAAGGAAAGGAAAAAGCAACAAAGCAATGAGAAGGAGGAAAGAAGGAAGGAAGAGGAAGGGAGAAGGAAGCTGAGACGGGGTAGAGGTGTGAGGGCGAGGGGAAAGAAGAAGAGAAGAGGACAGGTGGAAAATGAGGGAAAGAAGAGGGAAAGAGGAAAAGGGAAAAGAAGGTGGAAAGAGAAGGGGGGAAAGAGGAAGAGTAGAGGAATGAAGAAAACAGGAGGGGAAGAGGAAAAGGGAATGAGGAGAGGAAGAAAAAAGGAAAAAGAGGAGTGAAAGATGGGACGGAAAAGAGGAAAGGAAGAGGAAAGGGGGAAAAAGGAAAGCAAACAGCAACTGGTCCTTCTGAGGCTGTTTTAGGGAATGTTAGAGGCCAACAAAGAGAAACTGGAAGAGGAAGAGGAAGGAAAAAAGAGGAAGAGGTAGGGGAAGAGAGAGGGGAATGGAGAAGAAGAGGAGCAGAGAAAAAAAAAGGAAGAGGAAAGAAGAAGAGGGGGTAAAATGGAATGGAAAGGGGGAGAGGGTAAGGGAAAGGGGAAAGAGATGGGAAGAGGAAGGGGGAAAGAGGAAGGGAAGGACAAGGAAAGAGAAGATGGAAGAAGGAAGAGAAAAGAGGAGAAAGGATGGGAAAAGGAAGAGGGGAAAGGAGGGGAAGAGGAAAGAGGGGAGGGGGGAAAGAGGAGAGCGGGAAAGGGGAGAGGAAGAGGAAAGGGAGAGGGGGGAAGAGAGACGTGAAGAGGGAAGGGGAAAGAGGAAGGAAGGGAAAGGGGACAGATGGTGAAGGGGAAACGGGAATGAGAAGATGGGAGAGGAAAGGGGGAAGGGGAGGGGAAAAGAGAAGTGGTAGGGAGTTGAAGGAGGGAGGGGAGAGATTAAAGCAAGATGTAGGGGGTGTTGCAGAGAGTAGGGGTGGGGGAGGTGAGTAGGGGAAGATAAGGGGGGAAGGGAGAATTAAGAGAGAAGGGTGGGGGAGGGGTTGATCACGGGGGAAATCAGAGCCTTGTTGGAGTCAAGTAATTATGCTCTCTCTCTCTCCCCATCTCCCCCTCTCCCTCCCCCTCCCCCTGTCTCCCCTCCTTCCTTCCCTTCACCTTCTTCTCTTCATCCTGCCCTACCTTCCCCCACTCTCTCTCCCTTTCTCACCTTCTCCCTTTCTCTCTGTCTTGCCCTGCCTCCCGATCTCACTCCCTCCCCCCTACTCTAAGTACCTTCCTACCCCCTTCCTTCCTTCCTTCCTATCTTCCTTCTCCCTTACCTCACACTCTCTCCTTCCTTCCCTTTCCCTCCCCTCCTGTCTTCACTCCAGGCCCCTCCCTCTTCCCTCCCCTCCCCTCCCCTTTCCCCCCTCCCCTCCCCTCTCCCCCTCCCCTCTGGACCACTCAGCTACTGGGTTTAAATCACCTTTGCTGTCTGTATGTATGATTGATTCTCTCTCCTCTCCCTGTCTAATTAGCTGTCTCATCGCTCTCTCTCTCTCTCTCTCTCTCTCTCTCTCTCTCTCTCTCTCTCTCCTAAATACACGTAGGCTACACTCTCCAATTCACACACAAACTCCCACACTGCTATACACACACACACACACACACACACACACACACACACACACACACACACACACACACACACACACACACACACACACGTCTCCCCCCTTCTATCCCTCACCCTTTGACTCCCTTTCTCCCTTGCGACCTTTCTCCCTCTCCCCACATCTCACCCTCCATCAAACAGACAGACAGACACAGCCGAGCACACAGACACACTTATAAACAGACACAGTGATGGTGTGTGTGTGTGTGTGTGTGTGTGTGTGTGTGTGTGTGTGTGTGTGTGTGTGTGTGTGTGTGTGTGTGTGTGTGTGTGTGTGTGTGTGTAACAATGGTAAACTCAACTAATCACATAACGAGCCAATCTGACCCTTAACAACCTCATTAATGTTAGCTCAATCGACGCTAATCACACACTGTCTTTATCTCCCTCAGTATCAGGATGACATGGAGGCGATTTGTTTGTGGCCACCCCGTATAAGGGATGAAGGCGTCTGGCAATAGATAGATAGACAGTATTAGAAAAGCAATTAACCCTTTCAATGCCACGACGCCCCCCCCCCCTTTTTGATAACCACAAAGAAGTGTATGGTATCAGAAGGTGAGGAAGACACCCAAATGAGGAAGAGTGTTGGAGGTAGCCATGTAAGGAGAGTGAGAGACTGACTAGGAGAGTGTACGTGAGTGAGGTGGAGGGGGAGAGGGAGACAAGGCGCACAAAGAGACGGATATTTACTGACGATTTTATTCAGGAGAGCGTCATCGTGCTGGAGGGGTTAATGGGACGACTGATAACCCTTCAAGTCCGCACTGCCCAAATAAAATCGTCTGGTAGTTTCAAGAATAGTGTGCAAAACTGTTGTAGGAATGAAGAGACTTAAACGGCATTCAGGGTAACTCCAGACGATTTTGTTCAGCTGAGAGAGAGAGAGAGAGAGAGAGAGGTTCTAACGATTTATTCACTGGAGGTCTAGTCTGGCTGTCATTAGGTTAACCCCTTCAGTACGATGACCTGATATACATGGACACCAATATATATATATATATATATATATATATATATATATATATATATATATATATATATATATATATATATATACACACACACGCAAAAGAACAAATTTACACATGCACGGGCAAACACATAAACACGCACATATTCAAATACACACACATTCACAAACACACATACAAACACAAACGCTACCTATACATCTATAGCCAGACGCCATTATCCCATAAGGGGTGACTGTCTTAAATTTAGTTGCTTTACAATGAGGGGCACTAACTCTCCGCCAACCCACTTGTTGACACGTAGGGAACACGTGTGGGTTGGTTACATGGTTACCACCCAACTTTGTAAATGATTTCCCGGCTTACAGGAAACCATTAAGCTTGTCACTCAATGTAAAGCCACCTGAAGACGAAAGATGAGCAATAAAAATGACAGGAAAGATGAGAGAAACAGGAAGAGGGGAGGGCATACACAGAAAAAGAATTATAAAGGTGAGGGAAGAAGTAGGCAGCACCACATCAAGAGAGTGGATGATGGTCGCCACCACCTAAAACAAATGCACACACACAAAACGGAGAGGAGTGTGATACAGTGCACACACACACACACACACACACACACACACACACACACACACACACACACACACACACACGAATAAAAAATCAGGGAAGGGATGGGGTGAGGGTAAGGGGTGAGTAAGAGAGAGAGAGAGAGAAAAGTTGATAGGCAGGATTGGATCAGAGGGAGCAGTGATAAAGAAGGAGCGACAGGGAGCCGGAGGGGAGGAGGCCAGGGGGAGGGAGATAGGGAAGAAGGGGAGAAAGGAAGGGAGCCTAAAGAAGGAAGAAAGGACTGGCAGACAGGGAAGGAAGAAGAAGGGAGGGAGGGAAGAGGAAGGGAGAGAGGGATTAAGAAAGGGGGGAAAGGGAATGGGTTGAGTAGGAGGAAGAGAGCAATGGGAAGATGGGAGAAAGGGAGAGAGATAGATGGAAAGAGAGTAGGGTGGAGATGGAATAAGGGAAGAGAAATGGAGGATGGGAATATTAGAGTGAGAGAGGGATGGATGAAAGGATGAGGAAAGAGCGTGAAATGGAGGAAGAAAGGGAAGAAGAACAGACGGGACGAAGGTTGCACAAGAGACAGAACAGAGGAAAGATGGGGAAGAGGAGGAGAATGAGGAGAGTGATAGAAGAGGGGTCAGAAGGGTGAGGGAGAGGCAGGAAAGGAGGGAATACAAGAGATATAACGAGAAAGAGAGAACAGGAGAGGGAGAGAAAGGGGTGTGGAAGAGAGGAGGGAAGCAGGGAGAGAGGAGAGGTGGAGGGAAGAAAGAACAGAACCTAAGGAGGAACCTAGGTACGGGGAAGGAAAGGAGGAGGAAGAAACTGAGTGGGAATGAGAGTACGAGGCGGGACAAGGGAGGAAGGAAGCAAGGAAAAAAAAAAAAGGAGAATGAATGAGTGCACTGTATCGGTCGGTGTGCACACGCCTGGCACGGGAGGAGTAGTTCTGGTACACCGGTTCACGTTGTGTTTTACAGGTACTAAAAGACAGCCCATCCCTAGAGCCGAAAACACCATTTTATCACTGGAGAAGCGACCCGCCCAACCAGCGCTAAACGTATGGGTGTAGGTGTGTGAGGCATGTGAGGTAGGGTGTGGAGTGTGTGTGGATATGTGGTGTGTGAGGCATGTGAAGTGTAGGGTGTGGCGTGCGTGTGGATATGTGGTGTGTGAGGCATGTGAAGTGTAGGGTGTGGCGTGCGTGTGGATATGTGGTGTGTGAGGCATGTGAAGTGTAGGGTGTGGAGTGCGTGTGGATATGTGGTGTGTGAGGCATGTGAAGTGTAGGGTGTGGAGTGTGTGTGGATATGTGTGTTGCTGGTGTGGTACTGCTACTGAGTGAGTCTGTATATGTCTGTAACATAACCTAACACAGTGTGAACAAGACAACACAAGTAACGCTATGCCACTGCACCCGCCACTGCATCTGCCTTATGTTAAGACAGAACCAAGGCCTACACCACTGGCAGACGGACACGCTACACACTGACCACCTGAGCCTCATATATATATATATATATATATATATATATATATATATAAAGAGAAACAGACAGACAGACAGATGGGCATACATACATTAATACATTTATACACAGATTTACAGGGTTAGATGGATAAACAGATAGGCAGATAGATATAAACACACACACACACACACACACACACACACACACACACACACACATACACACACATACACACACACATACACACACATACACACACACACACACACACACACACACACACACACACACACACACACACAGCGAGAGAGAGAGAGAGAGAGAGAGAGAGAGAGAGAGAGAGATTGAAGAGGAGTGTAGTACAGTTTTTGACATGAAGGTGTAACACTCACTACACTACCGTACACTACACGCTGACAGGCACAGGCATGGAGTCAGGCAGGAAGGTAGGCAGGCAGGGAAAGGCAGGAGTGAAGTAGGAGGTAGGCAGGCAGAGGAAAGCAAGAGAGGTAGAGAGATTGGCAGGCAGGGTAGGCAAGTGTGAGGTAGGTAGGTGGGCAGCAAGGGGGAGGCATGAGTGAGGGAGGGAGTAGCAGGGAAGGGGAGAGAGTAGTAGGGAAGCAAGGTAGGTGGCTAGGGTGAGGCAGGGAGATAGGAAGAGAGGCAGAAGTGAAGCACGGAAGTAGGCAGGCAGGTGGGCAGTCAGGGGAGGCAGGGAGGCAGGAAGGCAGGAAGAGGCAGGTATAAGGCATGGAGGGAACACAAGGAAGGCAGCTAGGCAGGGAGGTAGGCTGGAAAGCGGGAAGGCTAGAAGGCATGGAGGACTGTAGAGAAGGTAGGCAGGGAGTACTAGGGAGGCAGGGAAGAAAGCAAGGGGAAAGGCAGGAAGGCAGGAGGAGAGGAGATCCACACGGAGGGATGTAGGTGAGGCAGCCATGGAACACCAGGGAAAAGGGATAACTGAGAGAGAGTTAGGCAGGCTGGAAGACAGGAGAGGCACAGAGGGATAGGATGCAGTGGATGTAGGCAGACAGCACTAGGGATAACGGGAGGCAGGCAGGCAGGCAGAATGGCAGGGAGGTAAGCTGGAAGGCAGGGGGAGAGAGAAAGGGCGAGAGAAAACAGACAGAATGGGGCAGGGAGATACATGGGTGGCAGAGTGATGCAGGGAGGAAGGAAGAGAAAGAGGCAAGGAGGCAGAAATGGTGGAACTGGGAAGCAACAGAGTGAGGAAGAGGGAAGCAGGAAGGGTAAAAGAAGGAAACAGAGAAGCAACAGGGTGAGGCAGAGGAGGGCAGGGAGGGTAAAAGAAGGAAACAGGGAAGCAACAGGGTGAGGCAGAGGGAGGCAGGGAGGGTAAAAGAAGGAAAGAGAGAAGCAACAGGGTGAGGCAGAGGAGGGCAGGGAGGGTGCAGCAGAGACAGGGAGGCAGCAGGGTGAGGGGTGGTGAGGGAGGCAGGGAGCACCAGGGATCAATTAACCCGGTAATGAAATGAATCGGGACCAGAATGCGAAATTTGGCAGGGAGTGACGCTGGCCCCCAGGCTGCACACCCCAGCCCCCACCCCACTCTGGCTCGCTCACTCCCTCTCTCTATCTCTCCCTCGCTCGCTCTTACTCACACGTGCTCTCTCTCTCTCTCTCTCTCTCTCTCTCTCTCTCTCTCTCTCTCTCTCTCTCTCTCTCTCTCTCTCTCTCATTTTGTTCCCTTGAAGAAAATATGAAAATTTCGTTCGCGTATACTACACTATTTCAGGTTTGGTTGTTCCTTTTTTCCTGTACGAGTTGCAGTATATCCAGAAGACCTAGGCAGTGAGAGGGCCTTCAGTTACCTGCGTGTGTGTGTGTGTGTGTGTGTGTGTGTGTGTGTGTGTGTGTGTGTGTGTGTGTGTGTGTGTGTGTGTGTGTGTGTGTGTATCAGAGGAAAGTATATTTTTATTCCATGAGTTCAGTAATGTTTTCTGTTTTTTCCTTCTTGCTATTTTCGAATAATTTTACCAGAATGTGTAGTGAGTGTGCTGACACGCTGAATTGTCTTAACATGCACTAACTTTCGTGACTCCCAGATACAGGCGTACTAAACATGAACAGACATCTAGCACTGGTGTTCGTGCTTTCCTATAACCAAAGCTACCCTCAAAGTAGCTAAAACATACAACGCCGGTCACCGCCAGGAATGGCTAAACCACCAACGTGCGTCGTCTTCTTTTCTCTCTCTGCTAATGGCACAAACGCTGACCTTCGTTTTCTCACAAAAGGGTTTCATCCTCGACTGGGCATAATTCTTGTCAGCCACAATCTTCGTACTTTTCTAACCTTCGATCCTAACTGCCAATTTTTGTCTCAGTGCACATGCCAGACGTAATTTATATCATACTTTGACTAATAGGCAATAACATTTCTTGTGGTATTAATACACTTTTAAGTAGGAGCAGTAAAACAAGAATAATATTACATTTTATAATATGTATGAAGATAAGACTAACACAGTTGCAAAAACCATGGGGCCTATGTGGAGGCAGTGGCAGGCCAGGCAGAGAGGACGCAATGACCACATGTAACCCCATCTTTACATGATATTTTTTACACTAATAATTATCTTAATGGTGTCGCAAATATTTACGACTAAATGTGAAAAAAAAAAAAAATGGAACTAAACAACGTAGACATGTAAGGCACAAAAATGTAGGAGTAGGGTTGCATATGCTGACTGCATCATCCCTGCATTGCCTGCAAGCTGCCCCCACCTACTCTTTATGTTATTTGACACTGTGCCATCCTTACATCTCGACAAATTTATAACACGTATCTTTATACTTACTTAATTTACGGAAGATATCTTGTAATGAAAGGGCTGCTGACTTTTATACGGACTTCTGTAATTCGTAAAATATTTCTCGATTTACAAAATAGTGGTAGCAAAACAATATGAAAAGCGCGACGCCAGAGTGAACGAACCACACTCACTTGCAACGAAGATTACTCTCAACAAAGTCGTCTGGTGTTGGCCTAAATAGTCCACCAAAGTCTCCGTAAGTTTAGACTAGCCAGTGGATTAACTGAAACTGCAATTAATACCCTGACTTCTCGAATTCCTCCCAGCTGAACAAAATTGTCTAGGGTTAGCGTAATTAAATATTGCATATTGTGTCCAGGGCAGCGAAAGGGATGAGGCCGGATGAGCTTGCGGGGGCGGTGAGGTCTGGTTGGTCGTGGTATCTGTGTAACTCTCTCCCTCTATCTGTCTATCTACCTATCTATCTATCTATCTGTCCTAATTCACTGGCTCCCACTCATAATACTTTCTCACTCATAATCTCTGTCACTTTATGCGTAACACTTACCTAACTCTCTCTCTCTCTCTCTCTCTCTCTCTCTCTCTCTCTCTCTCTCTCTCTCTCTCTCTCTCTCTCTCTCTCTCCTATTCACTAGTTATACTTGCCTGCTATACCTTCATCACTTCCTCTCCTTAATATTCTCTCCCTCCTTCCCTCCCTCCCTACCTCTCGTCCCCTCTCTCTTTAACTCCGTCTCCTCCATCCTCACCTCATTTTTCCCTCCCTTTCCTGCTTCCTCCTCCTCCTTTTTGTTTCAGTTTCTCTCCCTCCCTCCATCTCTCTCTACGTCTCCCCTCCACCCTCCCTCACATCGTCCTCCCTGCACCTCATCCACTCATTCCTCTTCACCTCTTCCATCATCTTCTCTCCCCTACTCACCCCTCCTTTCCTCTCCCTCCTCGTCCCTCTCTCTCCATCTCATCAACCTCCTCACCTTTCCCTCTTCTCTCCACGCCAATCCCCATTTCCTCCCCGTCAGGCCTCCCCCCATATTCTCCCCTTCCCTTCTCCAATCCCTTTACCTCTTCATTCTGACTGACAGGACGGTTTTGGTCAGCTGAGGAAAAGGTCTATCTGCCAAAGGGTTAATTCTCCCCAATCTTCCTCTTACTCCTCCCTCATCTCTCCCCATTTTTCCTCCCTCCCTTCCTTTTCTCCTCTCAGCTCTGACTTCTCTCTTTCCCTCCCCCATTCCCCTTCGTCCCTCTCTTCTTCTTCTCTCTCATTCCCTCTCTCTCTCACTGACTCTTTCATTCTCTCTCGTTCACCGGCCCCCCCTCACTGACACTATCTCTCTCCCTCTCACTCAATGGTTCTCTCTCTCTCTCTCTCTCTCTCTCCGCTACCACCCCTCACACACATCACAGCGTCAGAGAATATTACGAATTATACCACTTCACCACCACTTCCATCATCATCATCATCACCCTAACCCTATTTCCCTCCCCACCTATCACCTCACAGCCGAAAGCAATAATGGGCTAGTGTGTGTGTGTGTGTGTGTGTGTGTGTGTGTGTGTGTGTGTGTGTGTGTGTGTGTGTGTGTGAGAGAGAGAGAGAGAGAGAGAGAGAGAGGATATTCCTGCTACTTCCGGCGGGTCTTATTAAGGTACAGTAAGGTGTTTCCTGCCCTGTAACCTTTTCAGTATAACCATGTGTTTTTGCTGCTCTGTTCCTACTTCCTCCAGGCCACTCACTGACCTTAGCAAAGCTGTCTCGTGGTGAGGGGGTCAGGCCTTTACGGATATTAATGGACTGTCTCCTTACGCCACAGGATATCATGTTTTAGTTCATTCTTCCAACCTAAAGATTTATGTTAGGATACACTTTTCCAACAGCAGGGTTTTTTGTATACGGCAGCTTTTACTAACCCCTTTCACTACCACACGGCACTCATTAGTCAAATAAA
Organism: Coenobita brevimanus; assembly: GCF_032717465.1. Taxonomy (NCBI): domain Eukaryota; kingdom Metazoa; phylum Arthropoda; class Malacostraca; order Decapoda; family Coenobitidae; genus Coenobita; species Coenobita brevimanus. The sequence goes on from NC_137024.1 coordinate 28,156,471, forward strand.
CTCGTCTGGCAGCAGCTAACACATACCAGACAGGTCAAGGTGCCAAAGGAGTGGTGTTCTTAAGCGGCACCAGTACTGACGAAAAAGGTTTATCACTTCACTCGCACGACAAACTTCACATTCCTCCTACCCATGGATGATTTTATAATGTAACTTAGGAAAGCCCTCTCGTATTGCAGGGGTTAATGAAGGCTGTATCAAGACACAAATCCATTCGTTTCCTTTCGTTTATTACAGCTTCATCATGGTTGCATGCGTTGGCCTTAGTCAACTAATGGCGGCTCTCCACGTTGCTCCATCTCTGACAGCCTCTCCATTCAGTTCCTTATCCCTGAGGTCACACTCTATGGCTTCGTCCCAGGTCTTTTTCGATCTGCCTCTCGCAACCCTACTCCTGACGTTCACACTTCTCACTTTCCGCACCCAACTGTCATCCTCTATCCTCTCCACATGCCCAAACCATCTCAATCTACATTAAACACTCCAGTCTCATCCTTCCATTCAACTCTTCCATCATAAAACTAGGCCTCCCAGGCCTCGCATTCAAGAACGCAATACACATCCATCTAATCAACTGTCATATTCTCTACGTTTGGGCCTGCGAATATTCTCTTCCTTTACTGGCCAGGCCTCACTACCATACAACATAAAACTCCGAACACATGCTGCATACAAAGAACCCTTAGCACGGAGATAGAGCCCTTTCAATGTCAGGAGAGTCAACAGCTCCCTGAACTTCCTCCAACAACTCCTTACCGTATCCACAGAGCTAGCTCCAGCCCCACCTGCAACACATAACGTGTCTCCCACGTAACAAAACTTTTCCACACAGTCAAGAGACTCTCCAGCAAGAGCAATCTTTTCACACCTGAAAATCTCTATACGCTCTCCCCGACACACAGCAAACACGAAATCACCATTATTTCGCTGCCTACCTCTGATACCACTACATTAATTATGCACCCACTATCACAAAGACTGCACAAGATGGTGTGACTTTCCATACCCTTGTGTCAAACCGCAAATGGCCACACTCCCTGCGCTTTGACAGTACCGCCACCAACTCTAGATATCATCTATTTTGTTTTATCCACATTTACTCTCAAACTCTTGTGCCCCATTCCGTTTCTCCACTTCCTAAAATTACCTAAATCTTTCCTCCGCCTCTCATTCTGTGCAATCAGCACCAAGTCATCAGTATACATCATCGCCCATGGGAGTTCACACACACACACACACACACACACACACACACACACACATATATATATATATATATATATATATATATATATATATATATATATATATATATATATATATATATATACTGTATAAACAGGGTGTCGTGAGAAGTGTGCCAAACTTCAGATCATTCCTAGGCTAGGTCTAAGCAATATTATCATGGGCTCAATTCTCAACTGTTACGGAGCTACTCGTAATAATGACTTCATGGGTGAATTATGAAGAACACTCTCTTTTACCCGTACGGTCGTCAGTAACTACCTCCGGAACGATTGAGAACTGGACACCATGCTGACACAGCAGTTGTTGCTCAAAATTAGCCGATGAACAACTTCCTGAAACCTGGCACACGTTTCACGGAACATTCTGTCTGTCTGTCTGTCTGTCTGTCTCTTATATCTATCTATCTATCTATCTATCTATCTATCTATCTATCTATCTATCTATCTATCTATCTATCTATATATATATATATATATATATATATATATATATATAAGGTGTCTTTTGTCTGCGCGTAAATATACATATTGTTATGAAGGGGAGGGTGAGTTGGGGGAGGGTAGTCAAATGGTGGGTGACAGAGCCACTTGGAGGCGTTTTGTCTGTGGCCACCCTTTGCGGGATTAGAGCGTCGGGCTCTCTCTCTCTCTCTCTCTCTCTCTCTCTCTCTCTATCTATCTATCTATATATATATATATATATACATATACATCTATATATATATATATATATATATATATATACATATACATCTATATATATATATATATATATATATACCGGTACGTGCAGACAAAAGACACCTTATTCTTTACACGGAATGTTCAAATTACCTATTAACATGCCATTTGACACTCCATAACAGATATGTCGATTTACACTAGAGGTAATGGCTATGCAATTACCAGAAAAAACTGCCAATCCAATATAACAAAACATTACATCAATACTGTAGTAAATATGACACAAATAAACCGCGTTGTACTGTGGCAGACTTTCATACAGATGTGACATTTAAAAGTCACTGGCACGAGTTCCTACCCTCTAACCCCAGCAGAACACGTTTACAGCTAAATGTTACTCGACAAAACTTTTATTTTATCAGTATCAAGGAGTACTCAGCAACAGTGCTACTTCGCTGTGAATTTAAGCATATTTTCTTCTTACAGCTTAACCCTTTGTGTGGTGACGTCCTTTATACTGTAGTCTTTCTTAAATCAGCAGAAGATATTAGCCAATCTAAGAGAAACTACACATCAGAGCGGTTAGATATTAACCTCATTAAACTCTTCCCTAAACAGCCTCCCTCCTAACCTATAAAATATCGTGTGAAGGCGGCGAACATTAGGCACAAAACATGTCACCGTATCAGCCGTGTTAAGACAAAGACAATTTTCACATCATCCTTTCCTGTAGCATTTCCACGGTAGTTTTCCGTTACTACTTGGCGGTTCTTGCTTTTTCCTGCCGACTTCAGAGAGAGTGATCGGTGAGTGGAGGAGAGTTTTGTTATCTTTATATTTAACTTACAGAACAGATATCATAGTTACAGAATTCCTTATTGCAAACAGTATCAAAAAGACCAATAGGGATTTTGTTGTTGACTAGCCTCTCTCTCTCTCTCTCTCTCTCTCTCTCTCTCTCTCTCTTTCTCTGTTTATGGATACAGGACAAATACAATCTCCCCCTCTCTCACCCCTATCCCTCTCTCCCCTACCATAATCTCCCTACCTCCCTTTCTCTCCCATCCCTCCCTCCCTTCCTTTCTCTCCCCTGCCTCCCTCCCTCCCTTATCCCTTCATCCGCCCTCCTTGATCTCTCATCTTGCCACTCAATCCCTCCACCCTTCAGTTCCTTTCCTCCCTTCTCTCCAGCATCTCTCTCTCTCTCTCTCTCTCTCTCTCTCTCTCTCTCTCTCTCTCTCTCTCTCTCTCTCTCTCTCTCTCTCTCTCTCTCTCACCTTTTCCTCCACCTGCCTTCCACCCACTCCTCTCTCACTATATCTCAATCTTTCTCTCTCTCTTTCTTTCCCTTCCTCCCTTTTTTCTCCCTACTCTCCCATCACCTGTTGCCCCGTATACTAAATTCTCTACCTCTTCCTTTCCTTTCCTTTCCTTTCACCACCCCTCCCTACCTCCTCCCTCCCTTCCTCTCCCTCCCTCCCTCCCTCCCTCCCTCCCACCTCCCTCCCTCCTCCCTCCCTTCCTCTCCCTCCCTCCCTCCTTCCCTTCCTTCCTCTCCCTCCCTCCTTCCCTCCCTCTTCCACCATCCACTCTCTCCTCTTCCCCTGCTATTAGTCTTCCTCCTTCATCTTCTCCTCTTCTCTCTCTCTCTCTCTCTCCTTTCCTCACATTTCCTTCTTCTCTCTCCCTTCTTCACTTTTTCTTCATCCCTTTCCTTTCCTACCGCTTCCATCTCCCTTTTCTTTCCCTCCCACATTCTGATCTCATCACTCTTTTTCTTCCTCCCACCCTTTGATTCTCTCTCTCTCTCTCTCTCTCTCTCTCTCTCTCTCTCTCTCTCTCTCTCTCTCTCTCTCTCTCTCTCTCTCTCTCACAAAACAAACACAAATGCGTAAACATACATCCCTTTAAAAGTTTTCTTCTAACCGTAAAGATGTCATGCATATTTTTTACATTATATATGGGAGCCGTGGTGGTCTGGTGGGTAGCGCACTTGGCTCGCGTTACACAAACCGGTGAGCGATTCCCAAACAGGGCGGAGATTTTAAGTGTGTGTGGCAGCAGTATACTTATTGCCCTAAAGTTCCCAATGCCTAAAAATAAAGATGCGCATTTTTTCTGCGCATTCAGAGAAACCATCCGAACTGCATACCCAATCCTGCCACATGTATGCTGAGTCCTTGGAACTCCGTGTGCTCACAATCGACTGTTACTGATCGTTTTTATTTTTGGGAGGGGGCTGACCTCCCAAGAATTACTGGGGAGGGGGGGTCACGCTCCCAAACTATGGCATTAAGGATGTGAGTCCATTGTACAACTTGTCCTAAAATATCAAGGCCATATCTACCATCCTTTCACTACGTTTGAGAAATTTTCCTTTCGTGAGGGCGGCTGACCCCCCAAAAAAATAATTGTGGAAATCTTCATATAAAGGAAAACATTATCAAGGAACCAGACGAACTGATCTGAGAAACTTAACTGAAATCCATATGGTCACTTTCCCCAATTTCAGATCGTTTTTATTTTGGGGAGGAGAGTTGACCCCCCCAAAAAATATTTCGGGGGTCAGCTCCCGAAATATCGTATTACAGTTGAGGGTCCACTGCACAACGTGTTCTAAGATATCAAAGTCATATCGCCCCTCTTCTCACTGTTTTTAATAATTTTTTATTAGGTTGCAGAATTGCATATACGAGTACTGTAGTGGATAACCTTCCCGTGAACCAGACGAAGTTATCTGGCAAGCTTCAGTCAAATCTACCAAATAACGTAGGAAGAGTTAGAGCTCACACACACACACACACACACACACACACACACACACACACAGCCTGAATCTAGCGCAACGAAATAGGGTACGCTGTCTAAAATAATACCAACCTGATTCGCAGGATTGATAAATAGCAAAATAAATATTAAATGAACAAATTAAAATGGATTGAACACTACATAAACAAGTAAATAATCCACTGCAGGATCAAACCATCTCATCGGAGGGTAAGTAACTGCCATACTTAATCCTCCCTCTGCTAGCCAAGTACGAACCAAGTAGTGGTTGTGAGAGGAGCGTATCGAAAATCGGAGTCGTGTGTGTGTGTGTGTGTGTGTGTGTGTGTGTGTGTGTGTGTGTTTTAGAGTCATCAGTGCCATCAATGAAACCAACTGGATGCGAAGTTCGTAAGTCTGCTACCTTATAATTTTGAACTGAGACTGAGGAGGCAGAGCGAGATGCAAATTACTCTAACTCACTGCGTCTCAGAACACAGACATAAGGAAAACAACAACCATAAATAATGATACTAGTAATAATAATAATAATAATAATAATAAGCACGCCCAATTTAACTGCTAATAATAATGATAATAATACTCACACACCAACGCCTCAGTCCCACAAACACACCTGCAAAGAAAGAATGGACTGTTAGGGAGTTTGGTTTGGGGAATAACAAACAAACAAACAATAAGGTAAACATAGAACACAGTGATGAACATTCTCTCTCTCTCTCTCTCTCTCTCTCTCCCGCTAATTAGGTGATGCATCAGTTTTTGTCATCATGGAGTTTGAGAGAGAGAGAGAGAGAGAGAGAGAGAGAGAGAGAGAGGGAGGGAGGGAGGCCTTCACAAACTCCACAAGTACCACATAATAACACCACAAACACATCTTTCTTTTCATCACGCCAAAACAGATTTCCACATCTACATATTTAGGACATGAATCAGAGGAGAAAGACGCCCAGTATACATAATACTCTATCCCCTTCTTCACTGTTACAGGAGATATGATGATACAACAAAAGTGCTCGGCGGTGGGATCGACAGTGCATACAGGTGTTAGGCAAGGGTCGAAATAATAAGAGGTTTGTGCACTTTGGTATGAGGAGGCCCGTGACGTCACATGGGGGATGGCTGTGGGGGTGCATCCCATCTCCCCAGTCAGTAGTGATCTAGTCTAGCCAGGGTTGGGTGTGTTACGCTAATCACTACTTAATTATTATGACCCTTTACTTTCTTCCATTAACACTTTATACATACCAACATGATGATTAAGTATGCCTCCCAGTGTTGCCTTATTATTTACAAGTTACCCAATAATTAACCTTTTACAATGCATACCTATTTGAAAGGTATGTGCTGTACAAGATACTCTCCACTCTATTTTTTTTTTCTGCCCCTCAGTGACGTCAGCCTCTCTCCGCCCCCTGCGTGCCAACTCAGAGTGCACAGACTATAGCCTGTTTGATCTGATCTGAGAAGACACGAGCCTTAGGCTTTTGAAAGCTGGCAGCTGATTGATTGTCCGAGTACATTCATTATTAACTACATATTTTTAAGTATTTTTATTATATGGGTATTAGTAACCGTTTGATGATAAGATTGCCCAAATAAAATATTACACATTTGCACAGATTAATTTAAAAATAGTGAGTTTATCGGATGCCCTAGACACGTGTGACATTTTGATTTCTCGAAACAAATCAAAACACGTCCAGGTAAAGTTTTATGAGTACCTTGATTCTCTTTTCCCATATTCAGGCGAATTAAGCAAATTATGTCCTTGCTGCATAAGACGAAGGGGTGCTGCAAGGCTTGGTGGATGAGTTTGAGAGAGTGTGTAAGAAACGGAATCTAAAGGTGAATGTAGGGAAGAGTAAAGTGATGGTCTTTGAGATAGGTGAAGTTAGTGAATGTACAGCGAGGTTGGATGGTGAGGAATTGGAAAATGTGAGTACGTTTAAGTACTTGGGTAGTGTGATGAGTAAGGATGGAGGTTTGGAGGGTGAAGTGCATGAAAGGATACAGCAGGAAAGAAAGGTTGCTGGTTCTTTGAAAGCAGTGATAAGAAACAGGGAAGTGAGCATGGAAGTGAAAAAGTTACTACATGACAGTATTGTGATACCAACTCTAACGTGCGGAAGTGAAGCTTGGACATTGTTGGAAGGACACAAGTCAAGAGTGAGAGCAGTGGAAATGAGTTATTTAAGAGGAGCCTGTGGAGTCACGTGGAGAGACAGGCTGACGAATGAGGATATAAAGGAGCGTTGTGGTGTGGATGTGGATGTGATAGGAAGCGTTATGAGGAACACACTGAGGTGGTTTGGCCATGTGGAGAGGATGGAGGGTGAAAGACTGACGAAGAGAGTGTATGTGAGTGAGGTGGAGGGGGGAAGAGGGAGGGGGAGGCCGAGGATGAGATGGAGGGATGGGGTGGAGAGGTATATGAGAGAGGGGGGTGTGAGTTGGGAGCAGGGCAGTGAAATGGCTGGGGACAGGGCGACTTGGAGGCGATTTGTTTGTGGCCACCCCAAACGGGATTGAGGCGTCTGGCAATAGATAGATAGATAGATGTCCTTGCTGCGATAGTTTGTAAAATATAACCTAGAGACACATCGGAATTCTAATGAAATATGGCATATTTCCCGAATTTGATGAATGATAGGATAGACTGAGGGGCGGGGGGAGGCTGCTGATGGTATGTCCCACCTGGCTAAGCAGACGAATATTCACATTTACCTAAGATCGTTTTGCTTTTGCATCAATTTTCATTACGCCTCCTGCTTTTGCATCATCAACAAGTTTTCTTTTTAGTTACAATTTATAATAGAGCTTTGACAAGGTATGAGCCGCGGGATATTTAAAAGTGATGGTGATATACAGCTTCTTCACCTGTACCTACCTGTCATATTTCACTGAGATTCCAATGTTTTACTATCGTTTTATTTTACAGGCTACCGCAGTAATGACATACTTTGCCTTAACTTGCCTCAATATAGGAAAAGAGAATCAAAGTACTCCTAAAACACTACCTGGACGTGTTTTGATTTGTTCCGGGAATTCAAAATGTCACACGTGTCCCGGCCATTTGATAAACTTAGTATGGCCACGTTTTTAAATTTATCTATGCGGATAACTATGTGTAATATGTTATTTGGGCAATTTTGTCGTCAAACGGTTATTGAAGCCCATATAATGAATCCATCCATCCATCCATCATCCAATCCTACGTTGCCCCATGAGGAGAATAGGAGCCCGGGGCTAGGCAAGTTGGTCCTGACATTTAAGATGAGGGTGCCATATAATGGCATTTTTTTTAAATGCATCAATAATAATGAATGCACTCAGACAATTAATCAGCTGCCAGCTTTCAAAATCTTAAGGCTCGTCTCTTTTCAGATCTGATCAAACAGGCTAAAGCTACAACGGATCTATGCACATCGCTAGAAGCTTATGAAAAAGTAATGGGTGGTAGTTAAGTGACTTGTCTATAATTTCATCAAGTTGCACAAAAAGGAGCCGAGATGAAAACTAAAACTGTCATCTCTAAAACTGAAACATCGATTATTGGAGCAACAGCAAATCTAAGCAAGTTGTTCAGATGTGTGGGGTTTGTTTTGCTGTACCATTACCCGTCTGAACTTGGCTACACGACCACCACTAATAATGTCTCAGTGTAATCGTCCTGTTGTTGGCGACCATGACATAAAGTCTTCCTTCCCGGTTCGTGGGGTCGAGTCTCCAGCTGAATGAAGCAGCCTCGTTGCCAGTTCTTCACCGAGTTGGTGGGAGGGAAGGTTCGGTGTGGTGACTCGTCATCAAGAAAGGGTACAACAGGCAATCCTTTCACCGATGTGGGTGTACCGCGATTTCATGGCCCCAACTTTACATCGTTCGGTAGCTTATGGAAGAGCTGATGGCGTTTCTTAAGTGGCTTTTATCAAAATTCGCCAACATGATGCTGAAAAAAAAAAAAAAAAAAGCGCCACACTGACCATAAAACCTGTGTCAAGTGTGTGACCCGACATAGTAGGGAGTAAGACTTCAGAGCTCCTAATCCGATAGCACGCACAGTCTGACCAGGTTAACTTTCAGTGTGGACTAATATCAGGTAAGTGGTATGGCACACTTCTTTCGGCCAAAATAACAGCATTAGCAAGGCTGCTCGCCCGAATACGTTCCTCACTTTAAATCAGGAACGCCTATAACTTCATATACGTCACCGGACTGAAGGGATTAGCCACACCCTTACAAGCAGACTCTACGGGAGGAGGTGCTGGGCTGCCAATCATCTCGAAACACCTGCACTGCCATGTGGTTACTGGACGTTCTCTTGTGTGGCCGAAAACCGTCATGTCATCTTGAATGCTGGCCTGTTTCAAGATATTACCAGTACAGTAGAATATGGCGTTATTCACGAACAAGTGTCATGGGAAGGGTGAAGAGCTGTAGCATTACCTTATTCTGCTACTGAGCTACGGGAAATAATCTACAAAAGGACGAAAATATCCGCCATGTCAAGGTGGGGGATCGATAGTAATCTGACATCTGATATAGACGGCGTTATCCTGGTTTGCTGCAGTTGAAGTGAACAAGGGTACTTAGCTTAGGAGAGGCGTGACTCAGGTGAAGTGATAGTCCATCCTCCAAGGTGTGACGCAGCTATCCTTTTATAACCTCATGCCCTGCAATATATCCTAACATATCCTTTATCTATAATATCCTAAACAAGATACACACGCAGACATAATATTATCCAGTCATGAGAAACATAATGTGCGAGTAATAACAGCACAAAAACATCAATATCACAAAACAGAATAATGCCGTATAAATTTAAACAATAGATCACTGTCGTACCATCAAAACACATAGACTATAACGTATCATACCATAACACCAGCAAAAACACGAAAGAAAAAAAAAACACCATAGCATAAACTGATGTAAAACGAGGCCTTCACATTCAGGTA
>NC_137024.1:28171149-28231149 GCF_032717465.1 Coenobita brevimanus
TCTGTATTTCCTGCTAGCTATGATCTCCAGTCTTTCAAACGCAGTGTGTCCAGGCATCTCGAAATGATCGGATCTTGAATTTGACTCTCTCTTGTATCTTGTTTTTCTCTCGGAAGGAACAGTTCGCGGGCTCGTTGCCTTTGGTTCCTTTTTCCTGGCAAAAAAAAAAAGCGCGCGCGCACACACACACACACACACACACACACACACACACACACACACACAGGCTGAATCTCGCACAACGATATATGGCAGTTACCAAAAATGATGTCATCCTGCACTGAAGGATTGACAGTACATTTATAAGATGTCCTGCAGTTCAGAACATGGAGGACGTACATGTAACCATACAACATGTTCCTTAAATTGACTACCTGTGCTTCACTTGCAGGTTAAATAGTATACAATATGATTTTTTCATCCTTCCCCTTTGAAATTTCCACGACAACTTTGTTTATGCTATATTGTGCTCCTTCTCACTATTTTCTGCTGACTTCGGCTAGAGGGTTTGGTGGGTGGGGGTGGATCCTTCCTGCTTTCCTATCCTCGTCTTTGACAGACAGAAAAGATACATCAGCTATAACCTATCCTATAACAAACAGCCTGGAAAAGGCCAAAAGGTTTGTTTCTATTGCTTTCCTTCGTAGAAAATTATGGTTTTGCCACTCCTGGGTGCTGTCCCTCCTTGGAGGCAGCCCTCAAGAATAAATGTGATCGGGTTTAACAGCATGTAGAGTTTCACATTCCAAGGTATAAAATTATGGGCCAGCGCACAACGGCTCTGAGTGAGACTCGTGGGGGCTACAAGGCCTCCATCACCCCCTCCCCCGAGTGGTGGCTCTCGGGGGTTCCACTCAGCATAAAACCTGGTCTGAGTGAAGGTCTAACACTGCAGAATGTCGTGTTCCAAGGTAAAATAACTGTAACCGCATATAACGCCTGGGAGCCGTCCCCCCCTGGAGAGCGGCCCTCCAAGGTCTTACCTTGCCTAAAACGTGGCCGGGGTGAATGAATACAAATAGCCTGTAAACAATATCGTGCTCCTATGTAAAGAAAAAAAAAAAAAGTAACTATAGCCTTCCATAACGGTTTGGGCCGGGATGCTCGGGGGGCTGCACCTACCATAGGTATCAGCCCTCGAGGGTTCCATCTACCTAAGACTTGACCCAAGTGAAGGTCTACCACTGTGTGAAATTTCATGTTCCAAAGTAGAAAAAAAAAATAGTCTTGCATAACAGTTTTATCTGGGAATCCCAGGGGCTGCTCTCCACTAGGGGGCAGCCCTTAGGGTTCTCACCATGCTTAAAACATGGCCAAACTGAACATCTACAAATATGCAGAAGTTTGTCTTCTAGGCAAAAAATAATTGTTGAGCACAATGACTCTGACCGGGACCCCAGAGGCACCTCCCCCCCCCCCCCAAGTTGGCTGTGCCCAGAGATCCCACCCGGATTAGTACCTTGTCAGAGAGAAGCTCTAACAATATAAATAAATTAGCGACTCTAAGTTAATACACACACACACACACACACACACACACACACACACACACACACACACACACACACACACAAATATATATATATATATATATATATATATATATATATATATATATATATATTTATATACTGTATATATATATATATATATATATATATATATATATATATATATATATATATATATATATATATATATTGCCAGACGCTTTAATCCCGTACAGGGTGGCCCAAAACAAATCGCCTCCACGTCGCCCTGTCCCCCGCCATATCACTGCCCTGCACCCAACTCACACCCCCCTCTCTCATATACCTCTCCACTTCATCCCTCCATCTCATCCTCGGCCTCCCCCTCCCTCTCCCCCCCTCCACCTCACACACATACACTCTCCTCGTCAGTCTCTCACCCTCCATCCTCTCCACATGGGCAAACCACCTCAGTGTGTTCCTCCTAATGCTTCCTATCACATCCACATCCACACCACAACGCTCCTTTATATCCTTATTTGTCAGCCTGTCTCTCCATGTGACTCCACAGGCTCCTCTTAAATAACTCATTTTCACTGCTCTCACTCTTGACTTGTGTCCCTCTAACAATATAAACATCTATCTATCTATCTATTGCCAGACGCCTCAATCCCGTTTGGGGTGGCCACAAACAAATGGCCTCCAAGTCGCCCTGTCCCCCGTCATTTCACTGCCCTGCTCCCAACTCACACCCCCCTCTCTCATATACCTCTCCACCCCATCCCTCCATCTCATCCTCGGCCTCCCCCTCCCTCTTCCCCCCTCCACCTCACTCACATACACTCTCTTCGTCAGTCTTTCACCCTCCATCCTCTCCACATGGCCAAACCACCTCAGTGTGTTCCTCATAACGCTTCCTATCACATACACATCCACACCACAACGCTCCTTTATATCCTCATTCGTCAGCCTGTCTCTCCATGTGACTCCACAGGCTCCTCTTAAATAACTCATTTCCACTGCTCTCACTCTCGACTTGTGTCCTTCCAACAATGTCCAAGCTTCACTTCCGTACGTTAGAGTTGGTATGACAATACTGTCATGTAGTAACTTTTTCACTTCCATGCTCACTTCCCTGTTTCTTATCACTGCTTTCAAGGAACCAGCAACCTTTCTTCCCTGCTGTACCCTTTCAAGCACTTCACTCTCCAAACCTCCATCCTTACTCATCACACTACCCAAATACTTAAACGTACTCACATTTTCCAATTCCTCACCATCCAACCTCGCTGTACATTCACTAACTTCACCTCTCTCAAAGACCATCACTTTACTCTTCCCTACATTCACCTTTAGGTTCCGTTTCTTACACACTCTCTCAAACTCATCCACCAAGCCTTGCAGCTCCCCTTCGTCTTCACTCAACAACACAGTATCATCTGCAAACAACAGTACAGGGAGTTTCCAAACACTATCCTCTCTCACCAGGGCCACTCCAACATCCACTACCCTACCTTGTACCTCTTTATTACCCCATCCATGTACAGATTGAACAACCATGGAGACATGACACATCCCTGTTTCAAACCAACTTTCAAAGAGAAAAATTCACTTAGTTCACCATCCACATGCACTGCAGCCTTCGCACCATCGTACATACTCTTCACAGCATTCAACAACTTCCCATCTACTCCATATATTCTTAACACTTTCCACAATCCTTGTCTATCCACCCTGTCATATGCTTTCTCCAAATCCATGAAAGCCGCATACAACTTCTTTCCCTTCTCTAGAAACTTTTCCACTAAAGATCTAAGAATGAATATCTGATCTACACAACCTCTTCCCTTCCTAAAGCCTCCCTGTTCTTCTCCAACTAATTTCTCTGTTCTTTCTCTAACTCTGTCTATAAGTATCCTATCATACACTTTTCCTATTATACTAAGATGACAAATGCCCCTATGATTACCACACACTTCTTTTTCCCCTTTTCCTTTGTACAAGGGAATAATTATACCTGACTTCCAATCCTCCGGGACTCTACCTTCCTCCCAGGCCAAACTGCACATCTTCCACATCCATTCTACTACTATGTCTCCCCATGCTTCAGCATTTCACCACACACTCCATCAATTCCTGGGGCTTTCCCCGATTTAACTTTCTTCATTGCTTCCACAACTTCTATCCTACTGATTTCTTCCTGTCTTCTCACCTCCCTCCTTCTCCCAGCCATTCCCCAGCCACTTATACTCGCATTACTTCCATCCTCTACGTTCAACAATTCCTTAAAGTGTTCTCTCCATCTGCTCACTTTTTCTCCCTTCTCCACTAGTAATCTACCATTTTTATCTTTCACTCCCCTGCTAACTTCACTTCCACCCTGTCTTACTCTTTTCACCTCTCTCCAGAACATTTTCTTACAGTCCCTCCACTTTACACTCAAATTCCTTCCAAATTCCTCATCCACTCCCTTCTTACTCTCTCTTACTAATCTTTTTACCTCTCTCTTTCTTTCCACATATATATATAGATATATATATATATATATATATATATATATATATATATATATATATATATATATATATATATATATACATATATATATATATATATATATATATATATATATATATATATATATATATATAGACAGATTAATAGCTATAGATAGATAGATAGATAGATAGACGGACAGATAGACAGATAAAGGCTAATTTGATAGGCATCGTGCAAAGACGCTGTTTTGATGTGTGAGGGGTTGGGTGAAAACACATTTTGCTGCAGCCCGCCCATCTCCGGTAGTGAAGTGGAAGGAGCAAAGGGCTGCTGCCGGGGAGGACGAGATATCCATCCTGTGGTGAGGCAGGGAACAGTTTGTGGATCCAAATAATCTTATAATACTTTGCTGATACATATATATATATATATATATATATATATATATATATATATATATATATATATACAATACCCACCACTATGTCACAACAGGCACGGCAACACTGTGCAGACACATTTCACAAAGCCAGACTATATGAAACTCAGAGGCTCAAACCAAATGCAAACATCACAGTAAGCCCTAACATTACAAAAGACACCAATAGTAGCTCCACCCACCCCAACGGTATTTCAAGGGATGGAAGGAATTATTTACAGGGTGGTAGCACCGGGTGTCTCACAGTGGCTAAAACCAGGTCTGGATGGTGGTCTATCACTGTGCAAACAATTGCTTTGTAACAAACAAAGTCAAACAAATCACGGCTCTACATAATCCTATTGCTCCCTGGTCCGGGTAGAGTCTATTATTGTGCACACTATTTTCCTCGGTAAAAAAAAAAAAAAAAAAAAAAAAAAAAAAAGAAAGAGAAACTATGACTGTGCCTGTCAGTGTACTGGGATCCGGGTGGGGTGGAGTGGAGCGGGGGGTGGCTTTCGGAGGTTCCACCTGGCTGCAGGCTGATCTGAGTACTCTACCACTGTGCAAACTTTCGTGTTTCTAGGGGTAAATGGCGCTGTCCCTCCCAAAGGATGCCTCCCGTGGGTGGTGAAGGAGTTGCACTCTGCTTAAAGTCTGGCCGAGGTGATGTACCAGTTTATATATATATATATATATATATATATATATATATATATATATATATATATATATATATATATATATGGTCATGCAACATTGCCGCAGACCCTTGGAGGCTTGCCTCCCTCCATGAAAGGTGGCCCTCGGGATCCCACCCGGCCTAAAACCTGGTCCGAGTGGAGGTTTACCACTGTGCCAGACTTCATGTTCCTAGGTCAAAACCTACGGCCATATATACTGGTGCTGACTGAGACCCTTCCTAAAACCTGTTCAGGGTAGAGGTCTACTACTGTTTTTTTTTTTTTTTCCAGTTGCTACTGGATACTCCCGGTCGCAAGGAGACGACTTCCATAAGAACCACTTCCTCCTCCTTTTCCTCCTCTTCTTCCTCGTAAAACCTGGAAAAATACCATGCCTCGCACACTGTGGAGTAGAAAAACATCTCTGCTAATATCATCAAACCAGTCCTGTATGAGACATTCTACGAGTACTTAAGTGTACACGGTGGGTAGTAGTGCTGAAGCGTGTGACCCAAAGGAGGACTGTTGAGCTGCAGGGAATGGACTAAAGGCATTAAAGTATAAAGTTAGAGATTTGACGCATTGAGGATGTCACACACACACACACACACACACACACACACACACACACACACACACACACACACACACACACACACACACACACTTTACTGTCAGTATGTGGACTCTCTCTCTCTCTCTCTCTCTCTCTCTCTCTCTCGAAAATAAACTTAACAGCATTACCAAATTGGGCTTTCGGCGCATCAAAAGGAAATACCATAACTAACAGAGCCACATCAGCTACAGAGGGAACCAGCACCCCTTTTACTACGATGACATTTATCTGTAGTTCATTTTTTCGTCCACTACACCTCTATATTTAGTATAAGTGAGTCCCATGGCAGAGGAAGGGTTAATTGAAGGCTGTATCTAATCCATTCCACTTCTATAACTCTCTCTTCATCAGAATAAAATCGTGTGTAGGCAGCAAAAGTATAAAATGTATAATCCCTTTACTTCTTTCTGTATCCAACTTCATTCCATCTGTACGATCTCGTTTTTTTGGGCAGCTCTTTCTACTTCTTTGCCCCTTCTGGCTTTGTTTCCGGGTCCCACATGATCTCATCTCTTTGGCTAGAATAAGGGTTGCCATGATGATGAAGAAAACGAAGAAAAGTAGAAGAAAGATGATGACTGATGATGATGATTGCGATTTTTCCACCGCGATACGACTTCATGCAACATAATGGACAGCACTCGTACCGGGGGTGTTGCAGACAATCCCCCTGTGTCAGTGTGCACGATGGCGCCTTACCGTGTGCCTTATCCTTGGCGCTGCTGAACGGGGTTACTCTGGGTATATGCACCTCTTTGTAAATATTCTGTATTCCCTTCAGCATTACTTAATTCTTGCTAGCTTTAGATTATTAAATTTCGGTGGAGAGACACCTTTTGGCCTGTCGCAGTAATGGGGATAAAACTATAGTATGGAGGCGAGAGGCAGGGGTGGTGGGGAGGGGAGGAGGTGGTGATGGTGACGGGAAGAGAGGAGGGGGTCGTTATGGTGGTGGGTAGGGGGGGAGGTAGTGGTGGAAGGGGAAGATGATGAGGTGGTGGTGGATGGGGAAGAGGAGGAGGTGGTGGCTGGGAGGAAGGGAAGAAGTGGGGATGGTCGGGGAAGTGAGGAGTGGAAGTGGTGGTGGTGATGGTGGAAAAGGAAGGGAAAAAGGTGATGGTGGAGGGGGAGAGGCGATGGAGGTGGTGATGAGGAGGGGAGATGGTAGTTGTGGAGGAAAATTACATCAGAAGGAGGAGGGCTATTGAAGTCTGAGAGAAACATAATACCTTTCTATCTATTGTCTATCTATTCTTCATCTACTGTTCTACCCCGTAACCAAGTATGCATCTGTCTATCCCTTACATCACCTCTACCCTCCTTCTACTGATCTGTCTACCAATTAACCATGTATGTGTCTATTTATCTCTCCCCTATCACCTCCGTTTATCCTTCATCTGTTTATCTATACACCAGCATTCTCTTTCTGTATGCCCCTCTACGTATTTCCCTATCACGTCTCTATCCGTCTGTCTATCCTCTATCTGTCTAGCCTCCATTTATTTATCCACCTATACATTCACATACCTATCATCTCTATTTTTCTTTATCTTCCACTTATCTACTATCCACTTCACTATCCCTTCACTCCTTGTCCGCTCAACTCTTTACGTATAACAGGGATGGGGTGGTGTTACGAGGGTTGGTGTGGGGTTGAGCTAAGAGGGGTGGGATGGGATGGAGTGGAGTGTGGTGGGGTTAGGTGAGATGTGTTGGGGTCGAGAGTGGAGGTAAGGCGTGGGGTAGGGTGAGTTGAAGAGGGGTGGAGTGGGGTGAAGAGAGGTAGGGTAGGGTAAAAAAGGGTGGATCGGGTGAAGAGAGGAGGGTAGGGTGAAGACAAGGGGAGTGGGGTAAAGAGGGGTAGGGCTGGGTTAAGAGGGATGGGGTGGGATGACGAGAGGTAGGGTTAGGTAAAAAGGGTGGAATGGGGTGAAGGGGAGAGGAATGGGGTGAAGAGGGGTGGGTGGAGTGAAGAGGGGTAGAATGGGGTGAGGAAAGGAGGGTGGAGTGAAGATGGATAGGATGAGGTGGAGATGGGTGGGGGTATGGAGAGGGATGGATGGGATGGAGAGGGGTGGGTGGGGTGAAGATGGGTAGGGTGGAGTGGAGAGGAGTGGGTGGGATGGAGAGGGATGGGTGGTATGGAGAGGGGTGGGGTGGGGTGGAGAGAGGTAGGGTTGGGTAAAGAGGGGTGGATGCGGTGAAGAGAGGAGGGTAGGGTGAAGGCACGGGGAGTGGGGTGAAGAGCGTGGGGTGGGGAGAAGAGATGTGGGATGGGGTGAAGAGGGATGGAGTGGGGTAAAGAGGAGTGGGGTGGGGTGAAGAGGTGTAGGGTCGGATAAAGAAGGGTGGATGGAATACAGAAAAGTGGGCGGGATGAAGAAGGGTGAAGTGGGTTGGGGTGAAGAGGGGTTGGCGGAGGGAAGGCAGGTGGGTGGGATGAAGACAGGGGGTGTAGACTGAGGAAAGGGGAGTAGGGTGTGGTGAAAGGTTGTGAGACAGGGTGAATGAAAAGGGGTGAGGGGGTGAAGAAGGATGGGTGGGGTGAAGAGGGTTGGGTGGGATGAAGAAGGGTGGGTGGGGAGAGAAGGGTTGGGTGGGGTGAAGACAGGTGGGGTTGGGTGAGGACGGGGAAGTAGGATGAAGAGGGGTGGGTGGAGTGAAGATGGGCGGGTGGGGTGGGGTGAAGACAAGGGGGTTGGGTGAGGACGGGAGAGTGGGTTGGGGTGAAGAGTTGTGAGATGGGGTAAGCAGAGGTGGATGGGGGAAGATGGGGGAGTGGTGTAAAGAGGGGTGGGGTGGGGTGAAGAAGGGTTATTGGAGTAGAGGGGTGTAGTGCCTGGGGTGGAAAAAATAGGGGTCCAGTGCGTGGGGTGGAGAGAGGATGGTGAAGGCTGGACTGGGGTGTGGTGGGACGTGGTGGGGTGTGGCGGGGTGAAGCATGGGGTGACACCAGGCCCCGTTGCACAGCCTTGGGGGAGAGGGGTGTGCTGCTGCCCCATCCCCACCCCGATTAATACCTTGTTAGCACCAGAACACTCCTGGGATTCTCTCTCTCTCTCTCTCTCTCTCTCTCTCTCTCTCTCTCTCTCTCTCTCTCTCTCTCTCTCTCTCTCTCTCTCTCTCTCTCTCTCTCTCTCTCTCTCTCTCTCTCTCTCTCTCTCCCTCTCTCTCTCTCTCTCTCTTCCACTAATTACATACAATTTTTTACAATCGCTTAAATAACAAGGAACAAATCACGGGAAAATAACCTTATACCAAGTTATTCAACATTAATAACGACGTGATCATTAGGAGGGGATGTATAATAAGTCCTTCATGAATAACAAGTATGAAAAAATTGAAAAATATATACGGTTTTTAATTCGCCTGAGAGAATGACATGACTCTGAATCATTAAAGAGATGCTAAGTAAAAAGGAGAGAGAGAGAGAGAGAGAGAGAGAGAGAGAGAGAGAGAGAGAGAGAGAGAGAGAGAGAGAAATTAAAGAGTGCTGGGGAGAAAACCAGGATAGGTGGAGAGAGAGAGAGTGTGTGTGATGAAGGGAGAGAAGGAAAGTGCGTGAGTGACGAAGAGGGAGAGAGTTCTAGGGAGAGCTGGAGAAGATGAGGAAGGAAAGGAGGGCAAGAAAGGAGGAAGGGAGGTAAGGGAAGGAGGAAGGGAGGGAGGGCAATAAACGAGGATGTGAATGAATGAATGAGAAACAACAAAGACGAAAGCTGGAGTGAAATAAAGGCAGGATGGAGTGAAAAGAGAAAATGCACTGAGGAAAAGAAAATGAATCAATGAGTGAATGGGTGAATGGCAGAGGGAGAGAAAGGGAGAGAAGGAACCCCCCCCCCTGGGGATAAGGAGGTTTCAAGAATACTCCCCCAGTATCTCTGCTTGTCGTACGAGGCGACTAAAAGGGTTGGTGGTGGGTTAGTGCCCCACCCCGTAAAAGGAACTAACTAAACAAGCAAATAAAGCGCCTCGGACCCGGACGGACCATACGTTGACGACTAAGGAACGGACAAAGGACATTCTGAGGGTGGGAACATGGAATGTGAGAGGAGTGAATGATGAAGTGAACGAGAGAGAGATTGTTCATGTGCTTGGGGATGCAAGAGTGGATATATGTGGATTGACTGAAACTAAATGGGAAGGTGAAAGGGTGAGAGAGTGGGAATATGGTTTAGGTATATGTGCAGGAGTTAAGGAAAATGAAAGGGCAAGAGAGGGAGTATGTCTGATGATATCCAAGAAGTGGAAGGAGAATAAGAGAGTATGGAACAGTGGGTGCAAGAATTGTATGGGTGAGGATGAAAGTAGGTATACAAGTGTGGGCGACTGTATGTGCGTATGCGCCGACAGAGGACCGAGTGGCAAGAATGAAGGATGAGTTTTGGGCGAGAGTAGCAGCATGTATGGACAAATTTGAGAGGAGCGAGAGAGTGCTTTTGATTGGAGACATGAATGGCAAAGTTGGGAATGTACGAGTGGATGGAGTGGTTGGTCAGTGGGGTGTGCCAGCTGACATAGATGGGAATGGTAGTGCTTTGGTGGACATCTGTGCTGGTAAGGGGTTGGCAATAGCCGACACCTACTTTCGTCATAAGATGATCCACAGGTATACATGGAGAGTAATGAGGAGGATGGTTGGTGAACTTGTTGAACGAAAGGCAATGATAGATTACGTGTGTGTGGATGAGCGAATGAGAAGGCAAGTGTTGGATGCAAGAGTGTGGAGAGGGTGGGGGAATGGAGTCTCGGACCATCACTTAGTGATGGCCAAGGTAAAGATGCAAAGAAAATGGTTGAAGAAACGAAGGGGAAGACAGGAGGAAACAGCTCTTATGAGAAGAGTGGAAAAGCTGCAAGATAGTGAGACAATGGCAGAGTATAAGAGCACAGTGGAAGAAAGATTGGGAAGGTATGAGTTAGAGCAGATGGAAGGGGTGGAAGATGTGTGTAAGATATTCACGGAAGAGATAGGCGCAGCGTGTGAGGTGGTTTGTGGAGTGAGGAGGAGATGCAAGGAGGTGCAAGGGACAGCATGGTGGAATGATGAGGTGAAACGAGCTGTGGAACAAAAGAAGAAGGCATATAGTGAATGGCTAGCGAGTAGAGGTAGGGGAGAAGATGAGAGAGAGAAGAGAGAGGTATATGTGAGCAGGAGAAGGGAGGTTAAGAGACTGGTGAAGGAGAGTAAGAAGAAAGTGGATGAAGAATTTGGGAGGAATCTGAGTGTGAAATGGAGGGAAATTAAGAAATTGTTTTGGAAGGAGGTAAAGAAAGTAAGGCAGTGTGAAAGGGGAAATAGTAGGGGAGTGAAAGATAGGAATAATAGATTGTTGGTGGAGAAGAGATAGAAACTGAGGATATGGAAGGAGCACTTTAGGATTTGTTGAATGTAGAGAGTGGGAGCAGTGCGAGTTTAAGTGGTTGGGGAATGGCTGGGAGAAGAAAAGCTGAGTGGAGGGAGGAAGAGATCAGTAGGGCGGAAGTAGTGAAAGCAATGATGAAGATCAAGATGGGAAAAGCCCCAGGAACTGATGGAGTGTGTGGTGAAATGCTGAGGTATGGAGGTGAGATTGTTGTGGAGTGGATACGGAAGTTGTGTAGATTGGCTTGGGAAGAGGGAAGGTTCCTGAGGACTGGAAATCAGGTATAATTGTTCCCTTATGCAAAGGAAAAGGGGAGAGAGAAGTATGTGGTAACCATAGGGGTATTTGCCTTCTTAGTGTGACTGGAAAAATATATGGTAGAATACTCATTTAATAGGGTTAGGCATATGACAGAGGAGCTAGTTGGAGAAGAACAAGGGGGATTTAGGAAGGGAAAAGGATGTGAAGATCAGATATTTGTTCTGAGATGTTTGATGGAGAAGTATCTAGAGAAGGGATAGAAAGTGTATGCTGCCTTCATGGACTTGGAGAAAGCTTATGACAGAATAGATAGGCAAGGTATGTGGAAGGTATTAAGAATATATGAAGTGGAGGGGAAATTGTTGCGTGCTGTGAAGAATATGTACGAAGAAGCTAGGGCAACGGTGCGAGTGGATGGTGAGCTGAGTGAGTTCTTTGATCTCAATGTGGGGCTGAAACAGGGTTGTGTGATGTCTCCATGGCTGTTTAATATATACATGGATGGGGTTGTAAAGGAGGTGCAAGGTAGGGCAGTGGATGTGGGGGTGGCTCTAATGAATGAGGGTGAGATTTGGAAGATTCGGTGTTCTTGTTTGCTGATGATACAGTATTGTTGAGTGAAGATGAATGGAAGTTGCAAGGTTTGGTGAATGAATCTGGGACAGTGTATAGGAAGAGGAATCTGAAAGTTAATGTAAACAAGAGTAAAGTTATGGTGTTTGAGAGGAATGAAGTCACAGAATGTACAGTGAGGTTGGATGGTGAGGATATGGAGAATTTGAGTGCATTCAAGTACTTGGATAGTGTGATGAGTAAGGATGGAACGTTGGAAGTTGAAGTGCGTGAAAGGGTACAGCAGGGAAGGAAGGTTGTTGGTTCACTGAAAGAAGTGATGAGAAATAGGGAGGTGAGTAAGGAAGTTGAGAAGCCACTGCATGATAGTATTGTGATCCCTACCCTGACGTATGGAAGCGAGGCGTGGACCTTGCAAGAGGGGACAAGTCAAGAGTGTGAGCAGTGGAAATGAGTTACTTGAAAGGAGCATGTGGAGTGACATGGAGGGACAGGTTGACGAATGATGAAGTGAAGGAACGTTGTGGGGTGGATGTGGATGTGGTTGAGAAGATTAGGAGAAATACACTGAGGTGGTTTGGACATGTGGAGAGAATGGAGAATGAAAGACTGACTAAGAGGGTGTATGCAGGTGAGGTGGAGGGAGGGAGAGGGAGGGGTAGACCGAAGATGAGGTGGAGGGATGGAGTTGAGAGGTATATGAGGGAGGGGGGGGTGAGTTGGGGGGAGGGTAGTCAAATGACAGAGCGACTTGGAGGCGTTTTGTCTGCGGCCACCCTGTGCGGGATTAGGGAGTCGGGCTATAGATAGATAGATAGATAGATGGAGATACTGAGGGAGAAAAGGCGATATGTGTGAATGTATGAACAAAAGAATCTAGAGGACGGGTGAATAGAGGAAAAGGCAGGATGGAGAGAGAGAGAGAGAGAGAGAGAGAGAGAGAGAGAGAGTAATAATAATAATAATAATAATAATAATAATATTAATAATAATAATAATAAAAATAATAATAATAATGTTTATTTCCACCAACAGTGGCTATTCTTGTTACATAATATATACACAAAGTAATTACAATACATGACTGAAGAATGACAGCCTAAGTTTTTCTAAGACTGTAACCTCATTTGGGTACATATCCTCTAGCATTATATTTATACAATGTGTTGTTACATGTTTAATTGTACCATTATTTACACTGCAGTTTTAGACGGGGAATCTTCATATATTCATTACAGAAGTAGTGAAGAACTCCAGTAGAATATACATGTGGGTTACTTCATAGGTTCTTCCTTATCATTATACACAGTTGGTGCCTAAAGGTTAAGTTCATTTATTGCACATTAAATAGATTTACAGATAAGATGATTGTTAATGTTACTGTCAGAGATAGGTGAGTTGCTTATGATAATAGTAGTAGTAGTAGTTGTAGTAGTAGTAGTAGTAGTATGAGGAGGAGGAGGAGGAGGAGAAGCAGGAGTAATAGAGGTAGTAGTAGTAGTAGTAGTAGCAGTAGTAGTAGTAGTAGTAATAGTAGTAGTAGTAATATTAATAATAAGTGATAACAATGATAATAACAATAACAGTGAAAGTAATGATGACAGTGATAATAATAACAATAATAACTATAATAATAATATTAATAATAATAACAATAACAATAATAATAATAATAATAATAATAATAATAATAATAATAATAATAATACAGTAGTAGTAGTAGTAGTAGTAGTAGTAGTAGTAGTAGTAGCAGTAGTAGTAGTAGTAGTAGAGGTATGAAAAGAAAAAAAAAAGTAGTAGTAGTAGTAGTAATAGTGAATAATAGATATAATAATACTGATAGTAACAGTGACAGTAGCTGATAGAGGTACTGTACTAGTAAGGATTGGTAAAGGTTAGTACTAGTGTGCTGAGGGGTTAAGGGGACTGTGGTTGTGTGGGGGTGGGGGAGTGTTTACTGAGGGATGGCTACCGGGGTGGTGTGGGGCAGGGGGTGGGAGGCGAAGTTTAGCGCAGGAGAGAGAGAGAGAGAGAGAGAGAGAGAGAGAGAGAGAGAGAGAGAGAGAGAGAGAGAGAGTGGTTAGTTTGTACATACACATGCAGTAGTTGTTTTGTGCTGGTTTTCAGTATTTTTCAAGGAGTACATTTTTTAGTCTTAGTCAAGGCCTGGAGGGGCTGGGTTTACAATGGAAGAGTTGAGAGGTAGGATGGGACTGGAGTGTATTGGTGTTGTGATGAGGAGAGGTAGATTGAGGTGGTCTGGACATGTGGAGAGGATGGGGGATGATAGTTGGGTGAGGAAGGTGAGAAGTGTTAATATTGGGGGTGTGGTTATGAGGGGTAGACCGAGAAAGACATGGGACGAGGTCATTAAGTGTGACCTTAGGGTTAAGGGACTGAACAGGGAGGCTGCAATGGATCGTGCAGCATGGAGAGCCGCCATTAGGTGACCAAGGCCGACACATGCAAGCATGTTGGAGCCTTTAAAAACGAAACGAAACGAGCTTAAAGGTTTTTAAGTTATTGGTCTCCTTGACATACGGGGGAAGTTTATTGCACAGTTTAGGTCCCTGTACTAATAGGGATCTTGCACCAACATCTGTGTTAACCTTGGGAACGTAGAGATTATTGTGTTGCCTTGTGGTACTGCAGGTGACATCAGTTACAGTGGAAAGATTTAGAAGGTAATCAAGGTATAGAGTATTTAGGTATTTGAAGATGGCAACCCCTGTGTCATGAATTATTTTACCTTTTATGTTAACCATTCTAGATCTTTTATGATAGGGGTTACATGGTCGTATTTTTTTTGCTCTTCCATCTACAATTTTAGCTGCAAAATTCTGGAGTTTTTTGAGCATTTGTTACAAGAGTAGTGTTTGTTGTTCCCCATATTATATTATAGTAATTTAAAATGCTTAGCACTAGTGATTGTACAATGATCTTGCGAGTTCCTTTGTCAAAGTAATCCTTAATTCTATTAACATACATCACAGTTCCCATTATTTTTTTGGTCATTTCATTAATATGTTTGTCGAATACCATATACCTGTCTATATATACACCAAGATTTTTTACATTTGTGGTTGGTTCGATTGTGTTGTCATGGAGTTGTATTTTGATGTTTCTTGGTAATTTTGATAGCAATTCTCGAGTCCCTATAAAGATGCATTGTGTTTTGTTTGCGTTCATCATCAGGCCGTTTCTGAGGAAGTACAGGCTAGCTCTGCGTAGGGTTTCCTCTGTTTTGTTTATGAGAATGTTGATCTCGTTTACCGTGTTGCTGTGGAGAAATTGAGTATCATCGGCGTATTGTACTGGTATACAGTCGGTGATGTATTCTGGCATGTAGTTTACAAAAATATTGAATAATATTGGGCCTAATATTGATCCTTGGGGGACACCATAGTTTATGAGTAATTCTGAGGAGACAGTACTATTTAAACGAACTGACTGTTCTTTCACTCAGATAGCTGTCGAGCCAAAAAGTGTCTACTCTTGTTTTAGTGAGTTTTTTTTTAATAGAATGGTGTGGCTGACGCTAACGAAGGCCTTGGATAGGTCGCATAGGGTTAATAAGGATATTCGCTTATTATCCATATTGTTATAGATTTCGTTAGTGATCACCGTTAGGGCTGTTTCAGTGGATAATTTAGGTCGAAAGCCGTGCTGGTTGTTAGAGAGAAGTTTATTAGATTCTAGGAATGTTGTGAGCTGTGTTGACACGATTTTTTCCAGGATTTTAGAGAAAATGGGGGGAAGAGAGATAGGACGGTAGTTGCTGGTGTTGTTTTTATCGCCGTTTTTAAAGAGAGGGGTAACTATTGCGTGTTTCCATGGTTTAGGGAAGACACCGTAGTGATAGAGGTGTTTACGATGAATGTTAAGTAGAAAGCAATAACGAACAGGGGATCCAGCCCCTTTAATGAAACGAAGGGAAATGTTGTCAGAGCCGAACGATTTAGATTCGTTAAGGTGTTTAATAGTTAGAATCACCGTATCTGTGGCAACGGGATGGGGCCGGAAGTGCCAGGCTGCGCTATTTATACTTATTTCACCTTCGCATTCGACCGTGCTTGGCTGTCTTGTTGGCAGCGCTGGGTTTTGTCATAGGTATTTTTTCCCACGTTAGCGAAGTAGGCATTAAAATCATCGGCTTTGTTTTGTTCGTTTTCTGCTATGCATGTACTGGATTTGAGTCTGAGGGAAGGAATTATGTCCTTCACTATTTTCCAGGTTGAGGAGGTATTTTTGGAGTTTATAAGCTGACTCTGATAATATTCTTTCTCTGTTATATATACTAGTCTTTTAATGTTTCTTTAAATCTTTATATTGACTCTGTAGTGTCGGATTCAGTCGATCTGTTTTTAGGATTCTCTGGGCTTCATTTCTGTTTTTCATAGTTTCACGTATTTCGTCGGTCATCCAAGGGGCGGGGGGTCGGCGTATCTTCTTAGTAACCATAGGAGCACAACTATATATTTCTGGTAATGATTGATGTTAATGTATTGACTTGTTCGTTTACGTTGTCTGTGTTTTAATATTTTATTTAGATTATCGGTTTCATTGAAAATTTGCGAGCAGAAGGTGTCCTTATGCTACTGCCGTAACTCACGAAAAGTGTGTAGGGTGGGGGGTCGTTTTGTCTTACTAATATTAACTATAGTAGTTATAAGATCGAGAGAGAGAGAGAGAGAGAGAGAGAGAGAGAGAGAGAGAGAGAGAGAGAGAGAGAGAGTCTAGAACACTAGTGTATAAAAAAAAAAAAAGCAGAATGGAGAGAAAGAATGAGACATGGAGGAAGGGGGTAGGTATGGAGATATGGATGAAGGGAAGGAGAAGGGAGGGAGGGAGGTATGGAAGGAAGGAGTAGAGAGGGAGGGAGGTATGGAGGGAAGTGGTAGGGAGGGAGGGAGATATGGAGGGAAGGGAGGGAGGTATGGAGGGAAGAGGGAGAGAGGGAGGAAGGACAGTGGGCAAAGATTTGGTTCTGACAGCAATTAAAAGTTGGGATTTTTCCGCATTTCTCACGCTGATCTTGACAATGAGGGAGGCAGGGGAGGGGGGGAGGGAAAGGGTAGGGGAGGAAGGGAAAGGGTAAGGGAGAGAGGGAAAGGAAAGGGTAGGGGAAGGAGGGAAAGGGTAGGGGAGGGAGGGAAAGGGTATGGGAGGAAAGGAAAGGGTAGGGGAGAGATAGAAAGGGTAAGGGAGGGGGGGAAGGAAAGGGTAAGGGAGGGACGGAAAGGAAAGGGTAAGGGAGAGAGGGAAGGAAGGAACGGGTAAGGGAGAAGGGAAAGGAAAGGGTAAGGGAGGGAGGGAAGGAAAAGGTAGGGGAAAGAGGGAAAAGAAAGGGTTGGGGAGGGAGGGAAAGGAAAGGGTAGGGAAGGGAGGGAAAGGAAAGGGTAAGGGAGGGAGGGAAGGAAAGGGTAGGGGAGGAAGGGAAGGAAAGGTTAAGGGAGAGAGGGAAAGGAAGGGTACGGGAGAGAAGGGAAGGAAAGGGTAGGGGAGAGAGGGAAAGGAAAGGGTAAGGGAGAGAGGGAAAGGAAAGGGTAGGGGAGGGAGGGAAAGGAAAGGGTAAGAGAGAGAGGGATAGGGATGGGGAGGGAGGGAAAGGGTAAGGAAGGGCCTGAATGGGGAGAGAGTAAAAAAAAGAAGTAAAAACTGTATGGAAAAGAGTAAGAAGAGAGGGGGTGAGAGGGGGAGGATGGAGGAATGGGGTGAGGGGAAATCAGGTGGGGGGAGGGGAGAGAGGGAGAAAGGGAGAGTAAAGGAGGGACTGACTGGGGAGACAAAATGGATGAGGGAGAGGGATAGAACACTGCATGGAAGAGAATAGATGAGAGGGGGAGTGAGAGGAATGAGAGAGGAGTGAGAGGGGGAGTGAGAGGAAGAGATAATGGGCAAGGAAACGGTGCAAATACGTAAAGGAGGGAGAGATAAAGGCTGAAAGAGAATCAGTGAGGGGGAAGAGAATGAGAGATAATGGGAAAGAAGGAAGGAAAATAAGGAGACTAATCAGACTGGGAAATTATGAGAGAGAGAGAGAGAGCGAGAGAGAGTTTATCATTTTCCCATACAAATACTTACATATTCTTCAAAATTCCATCCAGACACAAACATTACACCTGAAGGACCCATGAAGCACAACGACGCTGCACCCGACCTCTGACCTTGAACCTTGACCCTGACCTTGACCTTTGATGGATGTGCACGAAAATCTAATAAGTTTTCCCGTTCCCCTACAGTGCACCGGGTATGTACCAAGAATGACCCACGTCGGATTAAGACTTCATAACGCCACATCTTGAGCTGTGACCTTAAACCTTGACCCTGACCTTGGCCTTTACTCGACCTTAGCCAAAATCGAATCACTTGTTCCCAAACCCACACACAATGTATGTCCCAATCTTTATCGAAATCAGCTGAGGCGATCGTGATATATTTTGCTCACACACACACACACACACACACACACACACACACACACACACACACACACACACACACACACACACACACACACACACACACACACACACACACACACACACACACACACACACACACACACACACACATTGCATATATGTACACAGCGTACATATACACATAAAGAGGCCCACCCACATACACAATGGGTAGGAAAAACTGAATGCAGATCAAGGACACACACACACACACACACACACACACACACACACACACACACACACACACACACACACACACACACACACACAGTGCATATCTACACATAAAGAGGCCCGCCCCCATACGCACAATGGAGAGGGACTGCATGCAACTCAAGGGCACACACACACACACACACACACACACACACACACACACACACACACACACACACACTCTCTCTCTCTCTCTCTCTCTCTCTCTCTCTCTCTGGCCTTGTAATCTCACCAGCTGTCCTCTCGACTCCCTCAGTTCCCCTCCCCTCCCTCCATTCCCTCTTCTTTCCCCTTGCCCCCTTCCTTCTCTTCCCCTCCCCTTTTCTGCCCCACCCTCATTCCTTCCTCTCTCCCTCTTCCCTTATCTTCCCCTCCTCCTCCTTTCTCCTTCTCTCTTCCCTCCTGCTTTCCTCTCGTCCCCCTCACATCTGCTCTCTCTCTCTCTCTCTCTCTCTCTCTCTCTCTCTCTCTCTCTCTCTCCACAAACACATATGACGGAGGTGGTAGGTACCTTGTTCAGTACGCCAAATCTTTTTCTCTTTTTTTTTTCACTCACCGAACAAACCGTCAGACACAGCTCACGGGAAATGTCATGTTGTCATAGGCATATTCAAGTATAGTTCTGACCCTTCCTGTTTGAAAAGATTCATGGAAGTTAAAAAAAAATACAAAAAACAATCAAAATACGTCATAATACATTTGGTGTTAAATTGGAAAGATGACGTGCTAGGTGTGTGTTCCCTGTTCTTTGCGTGGATGTTTGTAAAGTAACCCTGTTCACTGTTCCCCCACGCAGCCCAAATGCCTACCCTAATCACCCTTCCTCCCACCAACACCACAACACCGGATATACATCACTATGACATTCCTACCGCCTCATGTCTATAGTAAACGACGTGTATTAGTGCCCTAGTGGTGACGTGTGAAGGCTGATGATGATCGTCCTCTGTTGGTGTTCCGTAGGTGGGCTGCTCTATCTCAAAAAATGACTTTCTAGCCTATCTTTAACTGCCAACGCATCACAGAGGGAGTGAAGGGGGTTTCTCGAATACACAAATTCTCCCTTTTACACACACACACACACACACACACACACACACACACACACACACACACACACAGATGGGGAAGTGAGTATAACATGGATGAGGACATGACTGAGATAATGAACAACAGGCTACACTCAGTATTTGTAGATGGAGGTGAATTTATGGGATCAAGTGAAGAAGGGTCGGCTCAGCAGTTAGTTGAGAAAGTAGTTAATGGAAATGAAATGTAACAACTGATGAGGAGATTAGACGCAAGAAAAGCCATGGGGCCAGATGGAATTGCTGGATGGATATAAAAAAAAATTGTAAATCAACTGGTGCAGCCAATTTATGATATTATTAAATGGTTTCATGAACACAAGAGAGTTGCCAATACACTGGTAAAGGGCAAATATACAGCCTGTTTATAATGGAGATGATAGGGTAGACCCACTTAATTATTGACCAGTATCCCTCACCAGCGTTGTTTGCAAACTGTGTGAGAACATTATCAGAAAAAAGTGGATAAAGTTCCATGAAGAAAATGAGGTAATAACAGCAAAGCAGTTTGGAGTCAGGAAGGGCTGATCATGTGTCACGAACCTGCTGAGTCTTTGCAGCAGAGTGGAGGATGTCATACAGGAGAGAGAACACCGAGTAGACTGTGCCTACCTGAATTTTAAGGTGTTTGATGGAGAACCACACAAAAGATTGCTATGGAAAATAAAAACTAGCGAGAGTGAATGTGAAACTGCTAATATGGATGGAAAATTATTTAGTGGGAAGACATGTGAAAAGTTATATAAGTTCCCGGTATTCTCAATGGAAGAGTGTGACTAGTGGAGTGCCACAAGGTTCAGTTTTGGCTCCTATAATGTCTCTGATAAATGTAAAATGTTACGCCAGAAGCCTTAACCATTATACGAATATGTCTGTAGATGATGCAAAAATTATGAAACAAATCCAGAATGGCAGCAGTTGTGACGAGTTGCAAAATGGTCTGAATAAATTGTACAGTTTGAGCCAAACGTGGAAAATGGAGTTTAATGAAAAAAGGGCACATACTAGAAATGGGAATAAATGGCAAAAGACCTAGTTATGAGTGTAAAATGGGGAGAGAGAGAGAGAGAGAGAGAGAGAGAGAATCAGCAAGCCAAGGGAGGAGAAAGATCTCGGAGTAGGCAAACGTGATAATCTATCACCTGAGAAGCATATAAATAAGATCATTGGAGAGGTATATAGACTGATGGCCAATACGAGAGTGGCTTTCAGCTATCTGGAGAAGGAAATGTTGAGACATATAATTGTGTCCATGAGAAGATCAAAATTAGAAAATGCAGAAGAGATATAGTCACCACATTTGACGAAGCATGTAAGAAAAAAGCATGTAAGAAAACTGGAAAATGTCCTGTGGATGGTGACTAGAATGTTACCAAGTTTGAGAGAGTTGCCTTATGAGGAGAGACTGAAGAAGCTCAAGTTACAAACGCTCAGTGAGAGAGAGAGAGAGAGAGAGAGAGAGAGAGAGATGGATTGAGAAGATCTGTTTGTGGATGATGAAGGAACGACAAAAGGACATGAAAATAAGTTGAACAAGAGTGGATACTTAAAAGATGTGAAAAAAAGTAGTTTCCCAAACAAAAGAATACACATTTGAAACAGTTTGGAAGAGGAGGTGGTACAAGCAAAGAATGTCCGTTTGTTTCAAAGTAGATTGTATTATTTAAGATATGGAAACAGGACAAAACGAGCTTAGCACAAATCCTGTATATTACAACACGGCAAATACAACTAGGTAAATACACACACACGTTCCCCTACAGATGCAGACCTCCTCGTTTCACACACACACACACACACACACACACACACACACACACACACACACACACACTCCCGTACACATCAATATTCCAGGCAAGCGGATGTAGCAAGTTACACTCATGAATATTTAAGTGTGTAGGTGTAGAACTGTGTGCGTATTCATCATCCATGTGCACTTTTTTATGCGCAGTTGCAAGCCTGTGCGTGTATGTGTGCATGTTGGTTTCTTAATCCTGGAAACCAATGTGTGTGTGTGTGTGTGTGTGTGTGTGTGTGTGTGTGTGTGTGTGTGTGTGTGTGTGTGTGTAAATAAGGTCTGTGTACATAAGCAGTCTAGGTACAGGAAAAGCTGTATTTATGAAATGCATTTTCTATCAAATTCCCTGTAGTTGTATCTTGTCATTTTTTGTATATAATGAGATATAGACAGATAGATACATAGATAGATAGATATAATACCAGTATAAGGAATAGTCTGCCCATCAACATACAGTGACATCAGTGAACTAAACACGAGTACCAGTACGGTACACTGTTGTTACAATTGTGTTGACTTTAAGGTGTTGGAGATAATGTGTTTGCTTAGTATTTACCACAGAAAACTGAGCAGTGTTTCATGTAAGTAATAAAACTACAGTGCTGTGTGTTACTGCGGTCAGACCAGGGTATGTACCCACAGTGTTAGAGGCACATTAGCAAATAACAGTAACTGTTAATGAAACTTTACCCCTCCAACCCGCACACTTAATATAATCGATTGGCACTAACCAGTTAAATAATTGCGTCTCTGGGGTGAAGAGGTCAGTTATACTACATTCATGATATTTATACATTATATAATACACAATATATTTATAATATATATAATACACATATAATATATATAATCATATATATACTGAAGATAATAAAATATATATATTAAATATATTTATATAGAATATATTAAGTACACAATATATTAAATATATATCATACAGTATATCAATTATATATATAATATTAAATATACAGTATCTTAAATATATATAATGCAATATATATATATATATATATATATATATATATATATATATATATATATATATATATATATATATATATATATATATTTTACGTTGGGTCTGGTTAGTACTTGGATGGGTGACCGCCTGGGAACACCAGATGCTGTTGGCATCCCTACGTGTCAAGTGGGGTTGGTGGAGGATTAGTGCACCTCCCTGTAAAACAATTAACTCTAAGCCCTTGGCCACCCCGTTTGGGATACATGGCGTCTGGCAATGAATGAAATATATATGTGTGTATATATATATATATATATATATATATATATATATATATATATATATATATATATATATATATATATATCAAATAGAGACAGACAGACAGACAGACAGACAGACAGACAGACAGAGACAAAGTGCGTGTCGAGGATCCATCTGGTCATTTTCGAATTAAAATAAAACATACACTAAACGTCAATATATATATATATATATATATATATATATATATATATATATATATATATATATATATATATATATATCATCCACTCATTCGATGTAGTGCTGCTCTGCTCTCTGGTGTCTGCCCTTTCCTCTCCATCCTTCTTTCCTTCCATCCTCTTCTGTCTTTCCTTCCTTCATTCTTTCCTCGTCCTTCTGCCTACGGGTGACTTTACACTCCCTCTTTTGTCTTTCCTTCATTTTTTCCTCTTCTTTCTGCCTGTGGGTGACTCTACACTGAGTGACAAGCCAAATGGTTTCCTGTACGCCAAGAAACCACTTACTACGCGGGGTGGTAACCATATAACCAAATTTTGGCGCCTGGTTGTTTAGTGGGTACTTACTGCGC
Source organism: Coenobita brevimanus (assembly GCF_032717465.1). NCBI lineage: Eukaryota > Metazoa > Arthropoda > Malacostraca > Decapoda > Coenobitidae > Coenobita > Coenobita brevimanus. Next base: position 28,194,430 of record NC_137024.1, read on the forward strand.
TCCAATCGGATTGAGCCGGTGAAAGTTTATATCCATGGGGTGGTTGGGGTTGATTGCTCACTTAATGCCACTCAGGGATGAGTGGGGCTGGTCACTATCATCTTAAATGTCAAGGCCAACTGCTTAGACCCGGGCTCCTACGCTCCTCATGGGGCAATAAAGGATTGGATGATGGATGGATGGATGGATCACTGTCACCCGCTTATCTTACTCAGCACTGGAGAGATCTTTGAAAGGGTTACATCTTGCTTTCATTAACCTCTTCATTAGTTGCTTGCTGCAGTTGATGGGTCTGATCGATCGGACACACTGAGGTTGCACAACAACGACGACGACTAGAGTGCTCTTGTAAAATGAACAAAACCGTCTAGGAGCAGCAAGAATAAGCTAAAATTACGTCAATGGACCCGAGGGGATAATGAAGTTATATTTGCGTGCTTAAGTATTGCCTCTGTGTGTGTGTGTGTGTGTGTGTGTGTGTGTGTGTGTGTGTGTGTGTGTGTGTGTGTGTGTGTGTGTGTGTGTGTGTGTGTGTGTGTGTGTGTGTGTGTGTGTGTGTGTGTGTGTGTGTGTGTGTGTGTGTGTGTGTGTGTGTGTGTGTGTGTGTGTGTGTGTCCACCTCTACAAACTTCGCGCCAGACACCTGATATTGTCCTATAATTATCATCATTTCTATCGCCATCACAGTAAATATTTACCATCATCATCATCATCATCATTACCCTGCCTCCATCATAATCACGTCATAACCATCGCTGTTATACTTCAGACCATCATATTCTTCCGCCACAAGCATACAACTCTCTGAATCCAGTCACATACCATTATATCTTCCACTTCCTGATTCCGGGTGACTTTACTCAGCCTAGAGGAAGGTTATCGAGCTGAAGGGGATAAAATATAGTCTTTTATTAACCTCTTCACTATCAGGTGTCTCTCCTAAGTTAAACAGCATTCCTTGATAGTGGCAAAAATACGAAATAGGTCGCCAGTTTGCACGGGTGGATAACAAGAAAGTAAATCACAATAACAACAAACCATCGCAAGCAACTATGGTACAGCAAACACAGCGTAACACAAATACAAAACGGCAAACAGCACTACATCAGCTGACACTCTAACACAAACAAACCTAACACCAGAAACAGCAAGTAAAAATTGCACAAACAATACCATAAACAAAACAGGAACGCGAGGGAAAAAAACACACGGTAGGACAAACAAATATCACAGATAAACAAATAACTTCCCGCAAAAGCACATCATCCTCACTAATAGCAAAGAACACGTACTGAACAAATAATAATGACGGAGATGATAACTGTGAAAATGATAAGAATAATAACAGATGATGTGAAAATAATGATAAATGACGATAAATCAAAGATCAGGAAAAGCACTGATGATGATGATGATGATGATGATGAACAAACAGGAAGATGGCAACGATGAGTGATAGATTACGTTAAAGTGAAGGCAGGGACTGCGGGAGTGGGATGAGGGAGGGGGGAGTCGAGAGGAGGGGTGGCCGAGGGGTAATGGAGAGGGTGGGGTGTGGAGTTTGGGGTGGGGAAGAGAATTATGAAGAGAGATGGGTGATGGGAAGGCAGAGGTGGAGAGGAAGAGAAGAGGTAGAAGGAAGAACGATAGGTGAGGAGGGAGTTAAGGGGAAAGGAAGGGGTGATGGATGGAAGGGGCGAAGGAAGGGTGTGGGGAGAAGAGGAAGGAAAGGATGATGAAGGAGAGGAAGGGTTAAGAGAATCAAGAGGGGGTGAGGGGGAGGAGGTTATGCCACTTCCTTCATCGTGCTCATTACCTCACTTAAGTGCAGGTGTGCTACCCTGCTTGCACACACACACATACACACACACACACACACACACACACACACACACACACACACATCTTACCAGTACACTCTTCGTATCCAGTTTTGCCTTAACCTATTCATTATGGGAGTTTTTTGTCAAACTGGGTGGGTTACATATTTATTCATTTCATTGTGCCAGAGTTCTCCCCTCCCCTGAGTAATACAATAATATAATAAAAACGGCGCCACTTTACATATAAACAAGAAGACAACTTTCTAATTACAGATGTTAAAGAATAGGTTAGGAAAGCAGAAAGTTCACCCCTTCCCCCACCCCTTCGACTCCCCTACAATCAAGCGTGTAAGAAAATACTTAGCAGCGACACCTTGAAGGAATGAAGGAATGAAAAAACTGAAGATAATTTTACGGGAAAGGTAGAATGACTGAAAATGAAACCATAAATTGCATTAAATAAAACTTAATGATAATAATTACGCATTTTCCCATTTCTGAATTCTCTCTATACACATAAACAGACATCGATACATAAATACATACAAACACCTATCTCCCTCATCACTGCTTTACTGCCTGTCCAATTAGGCTAGTTTCTCTCTCTCTCTCTCTCTCTCTCTCTCTCTCTCTCTCTCTCTCTCTCTCTCTCTCTCTCTCACACACACACACACACACACACACACACACACACACACACACACACACACACAAGCTTACCTAGTTAGTTAGATCAATTAGAGTGGGCTTAACCAAGGAATAGGAAATAGGTTATAGGATGGTATAATTTACTTTACTGAACCTGGACGTGTAAAGTGAGGAAACAGGAGAGAGAGAGAGAGAGAGAGAGAGAGAGAGAGAGAGAGAGAGAGAGAGAGAGAGAGAGAGAATAATACACAAAACGAAAAGGAACACACAGCGCCATACCCGCGTCCAGCTATTTGTCTAAAGCCGAACATCTGCCTCTGCCCAGAGATCTTGACCTTAGACCGATGGCTCCCAAAATCAAGCCACTTCATTCTTGCCTGACTCTTAACCCTTCCTCCAAGTATATTCCGAATCGAATCAAAACTGAGTTCACCTTGTCCTGTGACTTTGACATTTACTTCCACAGTCTTGTTAAAATCCGACTCAAAATGTTTACATTGACCTTACCATATGACCCTGATCTTTGGCTGATTGTTTTCAAAACTGAATCACTTCGTTCTTGTCTCACCTCCCACTAAGTTTTGTGTAAAGTAGGTAAGGGCTGTTTAAGTTGACCTTGCTGGGTTAATCTTCGACTTGGCGCTGTAAGTTTGATATCTGGCATATTAGGCTATTCTAAAAATCAACCTTTTCGCTGACCTTAAATCTTACAAGTTTGGTTAAAATTCGATTTTTTTTTTCGTTCTCATACATGCGCGGGCAGGAAAAAAAAAAAAAAAAGTTTTCACTTCGCGAGCATGGGTATAAGAGCCAAGTGGAGAGAGAGAGAGAGAGAGAGAGAGAGAGAGTCACTAACGCCTCTATTCCAGCAAGTCGCTATACACTACGCAATAAAAATATACCGTTTCGCAAAATAACAACGATAATAATACAGTAATAATAAAAACACATCATTTACGAAGATTCTAAGAGAATTAAGGATATGGGTTTTCAGCACCACCAGGTGATAACTTATTAACACAGGGTTAGAAATATGTCAGGCGCGTGACTGACTGCTTGATCGTGTGTGTGTGTGTGTGTGTGTGTGTGTGTGTGTGTGTGTGTGTGTGAAATTTTGAACATCATAAGGACAAGAATGTACAGTAGTTCCCTATTAATGAATCTGCAACATTTTCATTCTCATCTTATTTTCATTTAACACAAGTATTTTTATCCTTATCACACCGTATAAGGTCCACTGCAGAATCGGGCCTTTTCCTCGGTGCCTGAATGACTAAATAACTGCGCCTCAACAATAATCATATGACGCTGTCTCGGTGAGTGATAACTAGAAGAAAGCCTTGCTCATGCTGGCCAAATACGAATCCATAAAAGGCTGACTGTAGAGAATGGAGAGCATGTGAATGTCGAAATGTTTAGGTGTGTGTGTGTGTGTGTGTGTGTGTGTGTGTGTGTGTGTGTGTGTGTGTGTGTGTTCGTCAGTCTGTACAACTAGGCATCAGTACAAGGCAGCGTGATAGGGGCATGTGCTGGCATACAAGGCCACATACTTCAGAACCAACTCAAAATGTTCGTCACCGCCTGGTATATAAGGAAAACGCTGCATCTTCACACATAAAAAATGAGGGTTTCTTCTCTTTTCCTTGTACAACCACGCCTCCTTTCAAGCCTGTAATACCCCGTCTGGCGGTAATGACACATCGAATAGACGCCATTGGTACTCCAAACTCGATATCCAATATTGTGTACCAGTGAAGTCCTTAACCACAAGGGAGTTGATGGGGGTACAAACTAATGAACAGCAAAGAGGGCCAATAAATTAACCTACAAAAAAAAAAAAAAAAATCCAGTCAAGCAGAAAGTAAACCAAAAAGCAATATTTTCGTGCAATATGCCGGCTCCTTTGCACCCCTTCCTTGGCCATGTACAATATTTTGCTTGTACCTAATTATACTCATGCATTATTTAATCTGCAGTAATGACCGCAGATAAGGCAGATAATACTGACGTGATGCTGCAGAAATATACTGGTTAGGCGGAGGTGCAGGGGAACCACTACAAGCAGTACGGAGAAAAAGTGCAGTACCTCACGCGCAGGAAGGGATGTGCGTGGCTGTTAGCTCCACCTCGGTTACGGGCACACTGACACTGTTGCTGCCAGGACTGCCAGGCATAATGTCACTAGATGAGTTAACAAAATATCGCTGTTTGCTTACACATTACCTTTAATTGCAGATTCTATAATACAATATGTTACCGAGTTAGGATATATATATATATATATATATATATATATATATATATATATATATATATATATATATATATATATATATATATATATATATATATATATATATATATATATATATATATATGGTAAATGTAAGCATTACTTTAAGCAGCAGAAAGACCATACCAGTTCAGTTCATATTCGTCCAGTCTGTTTTCTGCGATTATCTGACTATTCTCAGGGTGGTAATTTACCTTTTAATGCTGAGAATTTTCTTCCGCTGTTATCAGCATGTTCCTTAAGCCTTACCTATGACTGTTTGTTTCCGACATAATGGAAGGAACTTGCTCAACGTACTCAAAGGTGGATTTGGCTTCCCAGTTTCCCAGCTAGAGTTAGGTTAGGTTAGGTTGAGTTAAATCATTAGGCTCATCATAGGTTAGGTTAAAGACTTAGGTTAGGATAGTCCTTTCCACCACTGAGCTGACTAACCAAACAAGGGTTGTCACGGGGAAACAGATTTAACATGAAACTTTTATCTACCATCCCAAATATAATCAGAAAATGTAAGACTATCAGGAAGACGAAGAACTGATTTGGGAAGGTCGTCCTACTGCTTAAAGGGTGTTTGCCATATATCTGTGTATCTCTCTCTCTCTCTCTCTCTCTCTCTCTCTCTCTCTCTCTCTCTCTCTCTACATCATCGGACAGGCACCAGATATAAAACGCCTAAATTCCCGGTAGTTCTCGTCATCAGTGATAAGGTCTTCATGATTAACTTACTGTACAGGCAAGAGACCGCGATTATTCCGTCATTCCAACAGGTTCCTTCCCATACGAAACCTTGACCCATGACTTTTGAGTTTTGGATCACTTTTGTTGCATGCTTTTGGCTGTAAGGCTCATGTTTGTGCTCTGAAGGTGAGGTACCGTTATGTTCTTGTGGCAACACTGTGAGTCACCATCCCTGTCAGTGACCACGACAACTAACGCGCAAGTGTTGGCCATCTCCCTAATCCTGCATACTTTCCCGTTCATGATGGCATACAGACGGAGTGTATCATCTCTCTCTCTCTCTCTCTCTCTCTCTCTCTCTCTCCGTGATTCACAAACCTAAACATAATTACCCTAAAATTTCACAGTTCTCCTGTTTCCGTCAGCATCACAATCACCCTAAAACAGAGTCATTATCCCTCACTTGGCAGCACAGACTGGCACTTACCGCTTCGTACATCATCACTATATATCCTACCTACTGTTTTTCCTGAAGTTACTGATTCATACTTTAGCGCCAAACTCACGCTAAATAAGCCTTTTGTAAGTACTGGATGTAAGGTAATCGATACTAGTTAAGGAGTTAAGGCGGTAACTGGGTGCTAATCCGTGTGAAGCAGGCACTATTCCGACATGGGGAGGGAGGGGTGGGCAGGGAGAAGGGCCAAGCCGCTGGAAGCAAAAAGGGGGCAGAATGTACCCCCTGATAAATTTTAGGAGGAAATAATCTGCTAAATAATGCAGTTACAATTTTAGGCTGTGTATGTGGAGAGAGAGAGAGAGAGAGAGAGAGAGAGAGAGAGAGAGAGAGAGAGAGACTACACATAATACGTCCTTTCACACAGTTTGTTTACAAAATTTCACTCTTGTGTCTGGGTCTACGGTGCCACTCCGTCCACACGCAGCACTGTTCACGGCCGTCCTTCAGGCGTGTTTTTTGTCACTTGTATTTCATCCTTCATACGGGTGTGAAATAATTAGCAGTTCTCAGGCAGCTGCCAATACCTCATCGCATATCTACTATTTTATCATTTCCACCGGCAGAGCCAATATCTGCAGTGAAGGATGGTTAAGCAATGCAAACAGTGGAAATACGGAACCATGGAGGTAAGGAAGAACAGAGAGTATGAAAGCATAAAGAATAGTGATTGTATGAATCCACAGGGAAGATAAACAAAATGTATTACAGCAAGGTGAAGGCTAGAGGCATTTTGTTTGTCTCTTTAGTTAGTTGTTTTCCGGGGAGGGGCACTAACCCTCCGCCAAGCCACTTGTTGACACGCAAGGAACACGTATTGGTTGGTTCACAGGTTATAAGCAGAGATTGGATAAAAATGTTATTTAGGCCGTTTTAGTTTTTTTTTTTTTTTAATGTTATGTATGTTCACCAAAATATGTGACGGAAAAACAAAAGTATGTGGTTTTAATCAGTACTTTATATCCGCGAAAAATATAGGATAACAAAATCAGAAATGATACACAACCAACCCTGCACCCAGGGGGGACAGGGGTGGATTCCCCCTGAAATCTATTGACATTTCAAAACAATAGCCCTTATATAATACTAAGTTGATCACTATCAGCAAGCCATAACCTGAAATTAGGTACATATAGGTAAAAAAAATGAAAAATGGAAAGGAACACCTGATAAACTTTTTGAATTAGCTAACGACTCCCCCCGAAATTAAATTCTGGCTACAGACCTGTATACAAAACATATTACTATAAAATATATATAGTGGTATCGTCTGAGGGCTGTGGCTGGGCCCTGAGCCGCTGATGCAGGGCTACCAACCTGTCCCGTACACGTCCGTGGCAGCAGATGTGGCGAGTCAGTACCAGAGATCGGATATAAATGTTATTTAGGCCATTTTAGGTACATCTCTAGCATTAATCATAATTTAGTTTTTTTTTTATTTTTGAAAAAGACTTTTATGTGAAAAAATATTTTTTATATATTTCACATATTTTCCCGATCTCTGGTTGTAAGGTTACCACCCAACGTATTACGTGATTTCCTGGCCTACAGGAAATAATTTGGCTTGTTGCTCAATCTAGAGTCACCCTGGAGTAGAGCATCACTACATTGAGTGAATGGATGATGGGCGCCCTCACCGACCACAATAGGATGGGGTGGAAAGGTATATTAGAGAGGGAGGAGTGAGCTGGGGGGAGGGCAGAGAAATGGTGGGGAACAGGACGACATGGAGGCGATTTGTCTGTGGCCATCCCTTACGGGATTAAGGCGTCTGGCCATAGATAGATAGGTAGATAGAAGGCTAGGGGAAAAAGTCAAGCCAGAGTAAAAGACAAGAGGGAAACTCACTAGCATAATAAGGAAAGGGATGCATTGTTTTACATACCTGGGCTCATGAAGGAGCATAAGAAATGCTGATAATCTACACATTCATAAGTAATGGTTGACTCCAATATACAAGTTGTAGATGGTTTGTCAGTTGCTTAGATACCAACGCCACTTCAGCAACAGTCACACCATAAACATGTTACGTATTGTCTGCGACCTGAAGGTGTTGGAATGAAGTGCAGCGATTTTTAAACGTGATGTGCAATTGGATTCTAGGAGTAGTACACCAGCCACCTCTGATCATACTGTACCGTACACACACCACTGTCACACTCACCATCACTACGGCTGTCAACTACACACTTTTGTACGTTGCTTTGTAGATGATACGGAGCAGCAGCGTAAAACAATATCTATTCCTCAGCTTCATTTAACTATGTTACTGAAACAATAAACTTAATTTATGAGTGAGAGGCGATGCAGTCACTTGTTAGAGGCGCTTGAAGGGGGGAGAATGGAGGACTGTGTATGTTGGAAGAGGGAAGTGGGGACGGAGTAGGGTACAGGATAACACTCTTTAAATTGGAAAATCGCTTGATACCCAACAATATAATCCATTCCATTCATCTGCCACTGGAACGTACATGGCTTTTCTCATAAAGTAATTATTATACTGGCATTTTTGTAAGCAGAATAATAAACTACTTGGGAAATAATGTAGCTTTAGTAAAACGTCCTGAACAGAATTATTACAGTCCCCTGTTTGGAAAGATGCTTTTCTATAAATAGTATATTAATTCGAAGGCAGCGAAACTCATACTTAACGCCGGTTGTAAGAAGACTGTCGTTATGTGGGACAAACATACAGTAGGTTAATAGAGAGAGAGAGAGAGAGAGAGAGAGAGAGAGAAAACTCAGTGCAAACCCAGCACCCATCAATTGGTCCAAGGGCTGAAGGCCTGACTTTGTCCTGTGACCTTGAATTTCAACCAATTGCTCTCAAAATCGATTTTTTTTTTTTTTTAAATCTTGCCGGACCCTTAACCCTTCCACCAAGTTTGGTCACAATCGAATTAAAACTTTGAGTTGACCTTGACCCATGATATTGACATTTGAGATTTCCTTGTGACCTTGACATCTATCCTCTCCCTATGACCTAGACATCTATCCTCTCCCTATGACCTAGACATCTATCCTCTCCCTGTGACCTTGAGTAATTCTTCGCATAATTAAAACCTTTATCTTTGTTTTACGCTGAATCGTTCCATAAAGCTTGGTTATATCTGGATAAAATTCTGTTTAAGTTGACCTTGCCTTGTGGCCTTGGACTTTGATCTACTGTTTAAAAGAAAAATGATAGATCAACCCCTTGGCTGATCTTACTTCCCTCCACCAAGGTTGGTCCAAATCAGATCAACGCTGATGTTATTTTGTTCCTGTACAGACACACGGGTTGACTGTAACCTTGAACCTTGGATTGTTCTCCTAATCGAATTCCTATTTTCATGCCTTACCCTTGACCCTTTCTCTAAGTTTGGTGTAAACTAGATAAATGCTGTAAGCTGACCTTAAAAAGGTGATACTTTGACCTACCCTTGTGATCTTGACCTTTATCAAAAACAATGGATCACCCCCTTGGACGGCCTTCAACATTCCACCAAGTTTGGCTAAAGTTGGATGGAAGTTTTATTTTCTTCACACAGAGACAGACACACACTGAGCAAAACATAATACCTACCATCGCCTCGCAGCACAAATAAAAAATTATCCACCACAGAAAGCACATCAGCACATCAGCAATTATTTGTCTCACCACTCGGATCGTACGACCACTCGAGTTTTGTGCAACATTAGAAGGTGAAGGTGGCAGCCGCCTTTAAAATTAGACACCTACTGAAGGGAATTGGAGACACGCATGTACTGGATTGTGATGGTCAGTGTACGGCCCTGCCCTCACCACAGCACACCCACATCTACTAGTGGGTGTACGGGAATTAAGGACATGACACCGTAAACAGTGTTCTGGTATGGTATTAGTATATGTTGTATATAAAATTTTAGTATTTGGTTGTGATGAAGGTCAGTAGATCCTCACCATGACATATCCTTACCAGCAGTGGTTAATGGGAAGAGTGGACCCAGGTATGAACAGGTGATGTTTTGATATGTGGTCAGAATGTGGTGAATGTAAGTTGTTAGAATATGTTATGATGGTCTGTTGAAGGTCCTAGTCCTATTATATCACCTCCTTCCTAGCAGTGATTACATGGGAATTATTCCCAAGTAATCACAGTTAGGAAGAACTGATATAGTAAGGCTAGGACCTTTTTCTGGCCTAACAGATTAACTTCAACTAAAATTTGGAATTATTTTTCTGCCGTCGCCCCTCCTTAAACAAGCACAGCAAAACTGTGCGTAGCACTCTACAGCAGTACCCTCTGTGACACGTACAGGCTCAACGCAGTGCAGTTATACTACAGGTAGCCCTAAAACGATTTCCACAAAATAGTATATTATCCCTTAAACAGTTTTCTGTTCGGTTGGTTGTCAAAGGTTTTCGTTTGAACCATCATCCCATCCTCTCATCTTTCTCCTGAAAAGGTTCCCAGCCCATTCACAGCTCGATGTGGAGTGGGAAAAAGGCTGGATTCGCCACAAGGGAGGGTAAAGCTTGTTCAGCAGCTGTCAATAATGATTACTAATAATGGTGGCTGATTACCAATTTACCGATATCAAATAAAAGGTATATTGCCATTATTTGTATGACAATTACAACATGCATAATACTATTTATGTTTACTAGAATTAGAACTTACTGCTTACCCGCAAAAATTTGCGGGCCTAACTAATAGCCTTTCTATCACAAAATGTTTGCAAATATCATTATCTGTTTCCATGCTGTTATTCAGCCCACAGTGGCCAGTTCTGACACAGAAGTCGCAAAAATGATTTCCGCATATTTTCCCGCCTCATGATTTCCGATAATTTCGCGGTGTCGCGTTGCTCGCGATCGCCAATACTTTCGTTTGGTATTTTTCTGATACTCCCTGGACTTACCCAACCTAATGCAAAATTAAATAGGTCAATATCTATTACCGTTCTCGTGAGAGAAACGAACAGACGCGCAGACACACATTTACACAGCTTGACTTCATTATTTAGATATCATTATTGTTGTCCTTGCATTAAAACAAATAATTCTAATAATTGTTTTTGATGCTGTTGTGGCTCCAGGTTCAACTGGACGTGAATATGGTGGACTGCAGCGGGGATGAGAGGGGGGTGAGGGACGTTTATATAACCGGGAAGTGTTGATATTTTGGTGCCACCACGTGAAGGTGTCCATCTCCAGCACCAATTGGCATACGAAAAAAGGTCGGATGCTTTCATGGTTACAAGTTCATTTTCATCGGAGAAGGATAAGTACAGGAATTTGGATGGCTTTACTATCGCTTTAACGCTGTACACAGTTTCTGAACTCTGCTTACATTCCTTCCCCGTCATGGCACCCACCTACCATCTGTCTGTCCTAGCAGTCTCAACCTTTTTCAACACAGCTCTAATATATACATGAGTTAATCCGCGTTCATAGTCTTTAATGTGAAAAGATGAGACGCGTACAGCACTATGGATCTGCTGGACTTCTGAGAACGGACTGTGTAGGCTATGCCCAACCTTGGAAGCAGAAATCAACAGGTAAGCACGCAACAATCTTCCTCCGTCAGTCTTCTCTCTCATGATGGCCCCCGCTATTTCATACGGTATGCAGTATTCAAGCATCTCGAAATTCACGGAGCTTGGAGTTTGGAAATCTTTTATTTAATTATCTTTCCAAGGAACGCTAGCAGCCTTTGACACCTCCCCCATTCTTTCTCTCTCTCTCTCTCTCTCTCTCTCTCTCTCTCTCTCTCTCTCTCTCTCTCTCTCTCTCTCTCTCTCTCTCTCACTCCTATATAAAATAAAATACTTGACATTACATAAGTTAGCAATTCATTTAACAAAGACCAAGAAGAAAGCCAGCACGTACAACAAAAACATATATCACACCGCTACACAAACCCTACCAAACGTAACAGGAAAGAATTACTGATAGACCCGGTGACCTCAGATAAGTCAATAACCCTTTCAGTGCGATGGTGTCTCTGCGAAGTTAAACGATTCAAGTCAGCGTGTCAGACCCCTGGAGTGAAGGGGTTAATCCCGAAGGAAATGTGTCTTACTGTTTACCCTGGATTATTATATTCAAGTTAATTTATTTCCAGTAATGATGAGGTTAAGAAACTAATAAAAATACTGATAAATAAAACCGAAAACAACAAAAATGATAAAAGTAAAATCTGCAACTACCTCCAGGCCACAAGCTACATCACACACGACCCAAAAAACTCCCAGCTCCAAGACGAGGCCTCCTTCCCTCCCTCCCTCCCTCATTTCATTACCGAGTCTTTTTCCACCCTTATTTCTGCAGCCATTAATTACCAACAGTGGACAACTCTTGCTGGGGCGGCCGATTATTGAGGCGGTCGTCATATTCGCCGCCTGGGGGGAACTTTCTCACCCAATTACTCCTTCAATAAAACGCCTTCCTCCCGCCGAAGTCAACTTTTTTGGCGCCAAATTTCCAGACACACTTTTTTCCACTTTTTCGAATTTTCAAGCTAATTTGGAGAGAGTTTCAATATTTTTTCTCATATACGTCGAAGGCTGGATATTTGTTTGAGGGGCTGGGACTGTATATTGGATGTTGACTCGAGAAATGGTATGGAAAATCAAGGGCTTTTAATAAGATTTCGGTGACTCTTCCGCAGTCCTCCCTCCCTCTTTCTTCCGTCTTCTTCCCGCCTATGGTATCGTACGTCTGGCAGCTATGTATCTCTCCTTTCTCCTCCCTCCTTTTCTCCTATCCTGTTCCTCGTTCTCATCCTTCTTCCTCCCTTCCTCTTTCTCTCCTTCCTCCTTTTCCCCTGTTTGTTTTTCTTCTCTTCCCCCACCCCTTTTTTTTATTTCCGTCTGTTTATATCTTCCTTTCTCTATCTCTTCTCTCTTCTTCCTTCCTTTTCCATCCTTTCCTTTCTATTTGCCTCATCCCTTTTCCTTTCTGTCTCTCCCTCCTCATTTCTCTCTCTCTCCCTTCCTTCCCTTTTTTTCTCGCCTCATTCCTTCTTTTATTTCTATCCACTTCTCCCTTCGCTGTTTCTCCCTTCTCTCCCTCTCTTTCCTTCTCCCTGTCTCTCCCTTCCTCTTTCCTTTTTTCTCCCATTTCTCTTCCTGCCTTTCTCTTTCCTTCCCTCCCTTTCCAGTTCCTCTCCTATTTCTTTTTTAATTTATTTGGTTTCTTATAATCTAATTCAGGTCTTCTTCGATTTTTCTTCTTCCCGACCCTCTCGCCCCTCCCTCCCTCCCTCTCTCTCTCTCTCTCTCTCTCTCTCTCTCTCTCTCTCTCTCTCTCTCTCTCTCTCTCTCTCTCTCATTGCCTCCGTTCCCTCCCTGCTCCTCCACGCTAACTTTTCGGTTTTTCCCGCCCGTGAGAAACTTGGTGTGCGGGAATGTATTTGAATGACGATAAATTAAAACGGGGAGGTGTGACGCAAAACCCCCGCCGTCTCAGAAATCGTGGCATAAAAGATGGAGGCAAGTAGAGTGGAAGGAGGGGGAGGGGGAGGAGAGGAGATTGAGGGGAGGGGGTGGGGGAAGGGGAAGGAGAGAGGGGGGAGAGGGAGCTGGAAGGGAATGAAGAGTGCGGGAAGTGCGAGGGGGAAAGAGACAGGAGGTAAGGAGTGGAAGATGAAGAGTAGGGGGAAGGAGAGGGAGAGGGAAGGAGAGTGGAAGAAGAGTGTGTAGGGAGAACATTGTGGAGAAACGAGGATGGGGAGTGGGGAGAATGATGGAGATTTTAGTGAGGGATGGGAAGGGGAGAATGGAGAGTGGAAGGAATGGGAGGGCTAGGAGAAGGGGGAGAATATTTTGAGAAAAGAAAGGGGAAGGGAAAGGAATGAGAAGGAGGAAAGGACTGAGAGTGCAGGAAGAGTGGCGGGAAGAGGGATAGGAGGGGGAGAGCAAAGGGGAGGAAAAGAGAGGGAGGGGAGAAGGGGAATGGAGGGGGAGAGAAAGTTATGTACAATATTTAAACACTGTGGCTACCGGTTTCCACAAGCGTTACATGGCGAGCAGCTGTACTATACGCGTTCAGGCCGTGTTGTACTGAATGGGGGGTGATCCATAGGCCAGGGAACACCACTTTCTGTCGCTGGAAATGTAGCCCGCCCGCGAAAATACTTCACATACGGGTGTACTCTACGTGTGGAAGGCCTGTGGAGTGTAGGATGTAAAAAGTGAATGTGGAAATTTGTGTGTTTGAGTTAGAGGGAACTTTATAAGGGTGACAAACTCGCGAGAACACAGGAAAGGACATACTACCAGTCCTCCCTGAAATGTCGGCCACCTGGATCCCATTTCACCCCAAGACCGGTAGAGACGCTAACGACTCGACCACGTGAGGCTGGAAAGGTATATGGAAAGGTAGAGGTATTGAAGGGGTTAAGGAGAAGGATAGTGAGGAAGGGTGGAGGGAAACGAGAGAAGTGGAGGAGGAATGTGTAAAACTGGGTTTTGTGAGCTGAAGGGAAAGGGAATGTGGTGGGAGGGAGGGAGGGACACAAGAGAGGGACGGAGGAAAGCACTGAATGACTGATAACTTACGAGAAGCGGGGATATATCTATCTATCTTACTATCTATCTATATGTATGTATAGATAGAATAGATAGAATACTTTGATGGATTAGGGTAAAAATATAAAAAAAAAAGAAAGAAGACTGAGGGAAAAAAGAATAAACAGTAACAAGAAAAAACAACTAGCTCTCGGAAAATATGAAGGAAAGGTAGAAGAAAATTAGAAACCAGAAGAGAATGATATACGCAAGAAAACTTTGTATGCCCGCCAACGAAGTGACGCTCACGAGGGAGGGAGTTATGAGGGGAGGGGGTAGCGTCGCCAAAGTTATCATACCGAAGCTAACTTTGTGAGCCAAATTCGCCAATGTTGATGTATCTAGTGTCTGGCAACGTCACTTTTAAGCACGCAACTCTGACTACGTTCTGCAACAGCTCGGAAACTAAGATATACGCCCATTACAGGCCCATTTTTACTTTATTAAACATTTCCGGCACGTAGAAGCCTGGCCATTTTTCCCTGCATCAGCTGTCCGGGATATTAGAAGCTTATGCATTAAAATCTGTTCTTAATATCTGGGATGCCATTAATTACCATGCAAATGAGGTGCAATCAACACGAAGCGCCCTCTTAGCTATTCCATGCCGCTTGTAAAAATGTTCGGGACTAAAAATATAAAAGTAGAGCGTGAGTGAGTAGAAGAGAGTGATATTGTTTTGGGTGGAATCGTACGTCTGGCAGCGAGTTGACGACGTGGCGGCCCAACTGATCGTAACGCACCGACCGACTTGATTATATGAGTTAAACAATTACTGTGGTTCTTCCCTATCACCATCACTTCAGAGGCACCCTCTGACAAAAGCCACTCAAACATGAACACAAATCTCTCTCTCAAACAAAGATAAACCTACCTGAAATTTCCTCAAACCACTCGATTAATGGGTACAGTACAACCCACTCGGACATCTATTCAAAAAGGGTTATTTTCAAGCAAGCAAGGGAACACATTTTTTTTCAATTTATCATAGGGCTTTGCCAGGCTCAGCCATTTACTTGTGAATAAAAAAAAAAAAAAAAAAAAAAAGCTGAACGCAACCAACATTTAGTGTTATCTGTCTGTACGTCTGTTCGTCCTTCACTCTTACACATTGAAACAGGCTATATAAAAGAGACAACTGGCAGTGACAAAGGACGGCTTGTAAAATGTATAGAAAAAAAGTAAAAATTTTCTACTGTTCTGACCTTAAGGTGACTCAGCTCGCAGTGGACAGTTGTTTGAGGACATGAAACTGGTGATTACGTTAGAGTGGTTCTAGTTCGTTAGAGCAAGGTCAATCAGAACACTAAACAAAGGACCCAACCACACTATTAGTTTATACATCAGATTAATATATATGTTAAAGGTGCAAATCTGTCTGTGATTTCATATTTGTACCTCCGGCTGTCTGTTCTGACTAAACTGGGCACTAGTTGTTGAAACCTTACACGGAAAAGTGTCTGTACCCTGAGCAGATCAGACAAAGCCACCTTCCAAGGCTGTTCTACGTAGCTGGAGGCTATTCTGTGCATGTTACAGTATCATTTCTCGGAAGTTTAGGTAAAACTCTTAGGTCCTTCTAACCACAGTTTCACTTTTGACACCACCTCCACGTCAGCAATCTGTGATAATGGTCAGCAGTAAACATTATCTGTGTCATACTGTTTTATTGGTCAGTAGATTAACCACATATGGAACCTTCAGACAGTTGTTTTTACTCAGACAACGACCACTACGCCCATCACAGCGCCTTAGTTCTACCCTGACCAACATCCATGACCTCTTCCAGCTCAGTTGATGGCCAAGTGTAGTCAAGATCAGAGGGTTTTATGTGACTAGTAACCAAGGAGACTCATTCACTTCCATACCATAACTGAAGCTGACTGACCTCCATGCAAGCCCGACGTATAATTCAAGTTGTGGGAGTGGTAAGGATGCATCAGGTATTAACAAACTGACTTCAACATCAAGTGTGTGTGTGTGTGTGTGTGTGTGTGTGTGTGTGTGACAGCCAGTATTCCTGCGGCTTATATTCTTACCACTTTTTGGAGATTTCGTAGCTCCTTCTTCTCGGTGATTTATTTTGACATCATCCTTACGTGAAGATCCAAATTACGTCGATACCAAAATGACATAAACATGCGAAAAAAAAAAAAAAAAAGCAAAACACACTCGCCAAAATAAATCGCTAAAGGATGGTTGCCACGAAGCTTCCCACGCCACCTACTGTAGACTCGGGCCGTGCGTCTCTCTGGCAACACCGTACACGTTATAAATATGCATGGAATCATAGCTACAAACTTTCTTTAAATTGTTGTGTTGCTTCATAATTGGAATAACCCGGAATAAAGCAGGAAAGTGTGTGTGGCCAGAGGAAGTTGTGGTGAGAGAGAGAGAGAGAGAGAGAAGGAGAAGGAGAGGAAGAAAGGAAGGCTGATGCACAGAGGAATTGTGACAAAACAGAGGAAACAGGAATGAAAGGAAGGAAGAGAGAAGGAGGAGGAAGGAAGAGGGAGGGAACAAGAATGCACAGTGGAAAGAGGAAGGAAGAAGGAGAAGGTGGAAGGAAGGAAGGAGGAGTATTAACGATATGGAGGGAGGGAAGGAAGAAGGGTGAAGGAGGGAGAGAAGTAAGGAGGAAGGAAAGAGGGAGGGAGGAATATTGACGGGAAGGTAGGGTAGTGAATGGAGGAGAGACAGACAGACAGACAGACACAGAGACAGAGAGAGGAAGGTAGGAAGAGGGATGGGGAGAAGAAAAAAGGAAGGGAGAGAGGAGGAACAGTGACATGAAGGAGGAGAAGAAGAGGGAGGGAAAGCAGGAAAGAGGAAAGAAGAGGGAGGAGGAAAGGAAAAACAAGGAAGGAGAAGGAGGAGGAATGGGGAAAGGGATGGAGGAAGGAAAGAGGAAGGGAGAAGGAAGAGAAACGGAGAGATGGAAGGAGGAAAGAAGGAGAAATGGAGAGAAGTGGGACGGAAGGAAGGAAGGAGGGAAAAGAAGGAGGAATGGAGAAAAGGAAGGGGAGAAGAATAAGAAGGAAATGCAAGGTAGGAAAAGGAGGAATGGAGAGAAGGAAGAAGGAAGTGGGAAGGAGTACTGAGGAGAAGGAGAGAAGGAAGCTGAAGGAGCAAAGGAAGCAGGACATAGAGATGGAGGAAAGGAAGAAAGGCAGAGAGAGAGAGAGAGAGAGAGAGAAGGAAGAAGAAGGGAGACCAAAGGAACGATAACGGGAAGGAGGGAAGGAAGGAATACAGGGAGAGATGAAGGAAGGGAGGAGCGCCGACGTGAAGGATGGTAAGAAGGAGGCCAGAATAAAGAAAGGAGAGAGGAAAGAAGGAGAGAGGGAGGGAGGAAGAGGTTAGAAGAAAGATGAAAGAAAATTAAGGTAGGATAAGGAGGAAGGGAGAGAGGAGGAGGAGGAGGAGG
Organism: Coenobita brevimanus; assembly: GCF_032717465.1. NCBI lineage: Eukaryota > Metazoa > Arthropoda > Malacostraca > Decapoda > Coenobitidae > Coenobita > Coenobita brevimanus. The sequence continues at coordinate 28,212,348 of NC_137024.1, forward strand.
AAGAAAGGAGAAAGGGAGAGAGAGGTAAGGTAGAACATGGAAGGAGGGTAGAAGGAGCAGGAAGAAGGGAGGGAAAGAGAGAGAATGTGAAAGGAAGGTAGAAGGAGGAGGAGGAGGAGGAGGAGGAGGAAGGAAGGAGAAAGGGAGAGAGAGGCAAGGTAGAACATGGAATGAGGGTAGAAGGAGCAGGAAGAAGGGAGGGAAAGAGAGAGAATGTGAAAGGAAGGTAGAAGAAGGAGGAAAGGAGAGAGAGAATATGGAAGAAGGGTAAAGGGAGAAAGGAAGGAGGAGGGGAGAGACGTAGGGTAGAATATGGAAGGAGGAAAGAAGGAGGGAGGGAGAGAAAGAGAATATTGAAGAAGAGAAGAAGGAGGAAGGAAGGAAGGAAGGAAGGAAAAAGGGAGAGAGGTAGAGTAGAACAGGGAAGAAGGAGGAAGGAAGGAAGGAAGGAAAAAGGGAGAGAGGTAGGGTAGAAGAGGGAAGGAGGGAAGAAGGAGGAAGGAAGGAAGGAAGGAAGGAAGGAAAAGGGGAGAGAGGTAGGGTAGAATATGGAAGGAGGGAAGAAGGAGGAAGGAAGGAGGGAAGGTCGGAAATTGACTATTAAAGCAGAGTTTAAGGAGAGCAGGCCGGATGACACAAAATTTGTCTCCCTCTCTCTAATTCTCTCACTTCCCCACTCACTCGCTCTAATTCTCTCACTTCCCCACTCACTCGCTCTAATTCTCTCACTTCCTCGCTCACTCGCTCTAATTCTCTCACTGCCTCACTCATTCGCTCTATTTCCCTCGTTCCCTCACTCATTCGCTCTAATTAACTCACTTCCTCACTCTAATTCTCTCACCGACTCTTAATCTCTCTAATTTTCTCACTTCCTCACTCTGATCATTTCCCTATAAATCTCTCATTCCCTCCTTCACTCGCTCACTAACTCTCTCTCTTATCCTTGCTCTCTTACTTCTTCCCATACTTTAATTATTCCTACCACTCTAATTCTCAGTCTCACTCACTATCTCACTCTCAATTCTCTCACTGCCTCACTTACTCGCTCTACTACCTCCTCACTTTAATTTTCACTCTCTCTGATTCTCACACCTCACTAATTCCAGTTCTGTCGCTTGCTCTGACTCTCTCACTTCCTCACTTTAATTATCTCACTCTCTCTACAGCAGATCTTACGCATCCTTCCTCTATAATTCTTCCCTCTTGACTCCCTTTCTCTTTCCCTCACTTTCTTACTATCTTTAATTAAAGCAAAGAATACGAGTGCAAAATATATTTCATCCAGGTTTGTGGGTGACGATTTTGTTCATTATCCTCATCATCATCATCATCATCATCATCGTCATCATCATCATCATCACCATCGCCACCATCATAAACGCATCATCATCATCATCGTCATCATCATCATCATCACCATCGCCACCATCATAAACGCATCATCATCATCATCGTCATCATCATCACAACCACCATAAACGTATCATCATCATCATCATCATCACCATCACCATCATCATCATCATTACCTCAAAAAAGAATCGGGGAGAATCCAGAAATAGCAACAGGAAATGAGAGAGAGAGAGAGAGAGAGAGTCAAGGTTAGAGTATTTTCCAGCTTCCTCCTACCACACACTTCCTGCTCCAAGAACAAACACACGAACAAACACAAGACAAATACGGGAAACAAACAAAATCTAGCAAGTGTATTAAAAATGGTTACAATTATTATTATTATTATTATTATTATTATTATTAGTATTGTTATTTACATTTTACTTTGGAATTAGCACTATCTCTCTCTCTCTCTCTCTCTCTCTCTCTCTCTCTCTCTCTCTCTCTCACACACAAACACACACACACACACACACACACACACACACACACACACACACAGATGGACAGATGGTAGGTGTGTATGTTGACGTGTTCGAAGAAGTTTGTGTATTTTGTCTCGTGCACACACACACACACACACACACACACACACACACACACACACACACACACACACACATATAAAACGATCTCTCTCTCTCTCTCTCTCTCTCTCTCTCTCTCTCTCTCTCTCTCTCATAAAGAAAGGCTAACAGCGTGTAGGAGGGGAGAGGGAGAGAGGGGAGGAAAGGGAAGAAAGCAGAGAAGAAAAGGAGGAAATATGACAACACAACAGGAAGACGATATTAAGAGGAAGTGTTAAGAAAAAGGTATAGAGAATTACTTAGAAATAAAGGAGAAAATATTGGAACAGCTCTCTCCCACCCACTTCCCCCTCTGAATAACAGAAAAGATTAACGAAGGGGAAGAGATTTAATTGCATAACAGAGGTTTTATCATCATCATCATCATCATCAATATTTTTTTCGTAACTAAGAATGAGGTAGGATAAATCTGAGAAATCAAACTTACGCTCAGAATTACGAAAACTATGAGATGAAGGGATGGAGTGGCGAGGTATAAGAGAGAGAGGGGGGGTGTAAGTCGGGGGGAGGGCAGCAAAATGGCACGGGGACAGGACGACATGGAGGCGATTTGTTTGTGGCCACCTCTTAAACCCGGGGGCTATTTCTCCCATCTCGTAACGATTTCATTTGTTTTTCCATAGTCTTTTCGAAATTTGAGTCAGATAACAGTCACCATAATAGCCACCACAATCACTACGAGAGGTTCTTCCTGAGTCAGACTGGATAAACAGGTAAGATTCAGGTGTTACGGTGCTGAAAAGGACGTCAGACGGTAAAAAAAAAGAAAATCTACGAGGCCTTTTGTCTGTGTAGATGTGTTTCATGCGTGAGAGAGAGAGAGAGAGAGAGAGAGAGAGAGAGAAATGAGAAAGAAAAAAATATGGATAGAACATGGGACAAAAACAGAAAAGAAGGAAAAAAAAGGAAGGAAATTGAAAAACAAAGCACAAAAGAAGGAAGGAAGGAAGGCAGGAGGGAAGGAAAGAGGAAAAGAAGGAAGGAGGGAAGGAGGAAAGGAATGACAGTAGGAGAGGGAGAATATTGGGAGAACGGAGGGGGAGAGAAAACAGTAAAATAAGAGGAAAGGAGCAGGGAGGGAGGAGGGAAAAAAGGGAGAAAGAGGAGGGGAAAGGGAGAGGAAAAAAAGGAAGAAGGAGGAAGGGAGGACAGAAACAATAAAAGGAGAGAGAGAGAGAGAGAGAGAGAGAAAGGGGGGGGTGTTGCATGTTTGTGGGCGGCGTCTTCAAGCAAAATGGCCGCGCCGACTCTCCCCCTCCCTCCTTCCCTCCCCCCTTCACCTCCTCTCCGCCTTTCTCTTCCCTCTCTTTCCGTCTTCTTTCCTTCCTTCTTTCCCCTGGTCTTATACCCTCCTTCCTTTTCCCTCCCTCCCTCCTTTACCTCCTCTCCACCCTTCCGTCTTTCTCTTTCCTCTCTTTCTTTCTTCCTTCTGCCGGTCTTACCTCCTCCTACTCCCTCCCTCCCTCCCATTCTCTTCAATTCCTGCTCTCCACCGATCCGTGTTCATGCTTTCATTTCTCTTCTTCCTCCCTCCCTTCCCCCCCATCTCTCTCTCTCTCTCTCTCTCTCTCTCTCTCTCTCTCTCTCTCTCTCTCTCTCTCTCTCTCTCCTTCACTTCTTTTAGTCTCCGTCTTCTCCCCTCCCTTCCTTCCCTCTTTTATTCTCCCTTCCTCTCCTTCCCTCCCTTCACTTCCGCATTACTCCATTCCTTCTCTCTCTCTCTCTCTCTCTCTCTCTCTCTCTCTCTCTCTCTCTCTCTCTCTCCATTTATTGTTTCTGTCCTCCCTTCCTCCTTCTTCCTTTTTTTCCTCTCCCTTTCCCCTCCTCTTTCTCCCTCTTTTCTCTCCTCCCTCCCTGCTCCTTCCCTCTTATTTTACTGTTCTCTCTCCCCCTCCGTTCTCCCAGTATTCCCCCTTTCCTACTGTCATTCCTTTCCTCCTTCCTTCCTTCCTTCTTTTCCTCTTTCCTTTCCTCCTTCCTTCCTTCCTTCTTTTCCTCTTTCCTTCCCTCTTTCCTTCCTTCCTTCCTTCTTTTGTGCTTTATTTTTCAATTTCCTTCCTTTCTTCCATCTTTTCTTGTTCTATCCATATTATTTTATTTCTCATTTTTTCTCACGCCGACACACCACTCTCAAGAATTTCCCTTCCTCTCTCTCTCTCTCTCTCTCTCTCTCACACACACACACACACACACACACACACACATACTGTATTTATAATAATCTTAAACTATCTCGCCATAATGATAATAATAATAATAATAAAATAATAATAATAATAATAATAATAATAATATATATAATAATAATAATAATAATAATAATATGATGATGATGATGATGATGATGACGCTAACCATTAACAATAAATATGATAACTGACCCTAGGCGTTTGTCAAAAAATATAACAAGGGCGAAAATACAGAATCCTTGGTTGTTACATATCTATACACGAGCCTTAAGGTCTGCATCATCATCATCATCATCATCATCATGTTCCTAACCCCACAGCCTACAAGTTCTATATTATCACCACCACCACCATCATCATCATCATCATCATCATCATCATCATCATATTCCTAACCCCATTGCCTACAAGTTCATCATCATCATCATCATCATCATCATCATCATAATCCCAACTTTATCCCTCACAAATTCATTATCATCATCATCATCATCATCATCATCGTAGATTCATTATTATCACCATCATCATCATCATCATCATCATTATCATCATCCCAACCCTATCCCTCACAAATTCATCATCATCATCATCATCATCATCATCATCACACTCCCAACTCTATTCCCCACAAATACTAGGTGTGGGTGTAAGTGTATAATTATAATGCTAAGACACAGACACACACAGCTATGTAGACTCGTGAGGCCATGTGCACACAGACACGTGTATACTCAGACACATACATGGTGTGTACACGGATGTCCACACAGGCTCATTCTAATAAGATCCCTGGCCTTTTATTGAACTAGGGGTGTATTAGCTCTCTCTCTCTCTCTCTCTCTCTCTCTCCTCTTTCCGCATACTATATTATACGCACATACTCGTTTACATACATACAAGCAGGCTGCACACACACACACACACACACACACACACACACACACACACACACACACACACACACACACACACACACACACACACACATACACATACACACACACACACTCACAGGGCCAATATTGACAGTAAGACAGTGATTTCCGTCCAAGACCCAACCACTGTCTGTCTGCTAAGCTCTCTCTCTCTCTCTCTCTCTCTCTCTCTCTCTCTCTCTCTCTCTCTCTCTCTCTCTCTCTCCATCTTCCTTGATCGTCCATTCTTCCCACAGCATTTTCTCTCCTTCATTCCCTCTCCATTTCCCTCCACCCATTCTCCCTCTCCACCTCTCTCTCCCTTCCTATGTTCCTCCTCTCCTCTCTCCCTCACTTCTCCCTTCCCTCTCCTCCTTCTCTCCTCCCCTCTTCCTCCAACCACATTCACTTTTCGTCTCTCTCCCTCATCACTCCCTCCTCCATTCTCTCTACCCCTCTACCCCTCCCCTCCTCCCCACCTCCCCAACCACCTCATTAGCCGGGGGAGCATCATTACAGGCTCCTGCTAATTACCCACAAAAATACCAAAAGCACACCCCGCATTCCCACACACGCAAAAAAAAAAATATATATACGTAAAATTCGGCATGAAAAAAAATGAAGGATTAATATTTCAATTCTCCTTAACGAGCAAAAGTTGTGAGGTTTTAAAAAGGATATATATTATCTGGGTAAAAAATGTATAAGTCTGGCTCTGAGAATGGGGGTATTAGGGGAGGGGGGGCTGATAGATAGACCGATAGATACACAGGTAGACTGATAGATAAATGGAGAGACAGATGGGTAGATATAGATGGATAGATATAGTTCATGGATATGTAGATGGACTGACAATCACGTGAACAGACAGTCAGATAAACAGACAGATAGAGACAATAGATAGATATATAGATAGGCAGACAGGTACATATAGAATAAAGCCAGTAGATAAATAAACAGGAAAATAGATAACAAACAGATAGATAGACTGGTAGGTTGACAGATGGAAGGACCGATAGATATATAAATACTGACATGTTGATAGGACGGATAGATGGATAGATAGATACCGATAGATGAATAGACAGAGGCAATGCATAGGTACTGACGGGTTGATGGATGGATGGATGGATGGATAGATACAGAGAAATAAATGGGTGGATGAATGGATGAATGGACAGGTAAATGGGGAGGAAAATATAAAAAAAAAGTAGATAAAATGATGGATGAGTAGATAGATAGATAGATAGATAGATAAAGGAATTCAGAAGGCTTGAGAGCTGGAATTATGTGTCTGGCAAAAGATACATGCAGGTAGTGTGTGTGTGTGTGTGTAGTGCAGCCAAAACCGGGTAAAGGATTTTGATGAATTTTGGCAGGATAACTGGAATGGGGTCCCAGATGAGGCAGCTTGAATTTCGTGTCAATTAATCAATTCTCAAGATGTGTTTTGGCCCCTAATAATTGTCCCCATTGGTGTTACGATATGCGCAAGTGGAAGAGGTGGCGGGGCATGTCCGTGGAGTTTTCCTACGACTTTGGGTGTGTGTGAGAGATGTACGTTACTTCACCAATGCTATGAACAGACGGTTTTATTCAGCAGAAAACTGTGGCAGCTGTGGTGTTGGTGGTGGTGTTGGTAATGGTAGCTGTGTTGATGATGGTGGTGGTGATAGTTGTGCTGGTGGTGGTGGTGGTTGTGGTAGCTGTGATGATGGTGGTGGTAGCTGTAGTGGTGACGGTGGTAGCTATGATGGTGGTGGTGACTGGTGTGGTAATGGTGGTGTTGATGGTTGCAGTCATGATGGTTGTGGTTGTGGTGGTGGTGGTTGCTGTTCAGAAACCGTTCTCATTTGGGCAACTGTTTCCATGCCCTGTCGGGTGGCAAAGCACTTGCTCCACAGCGAAGCGTGGTTTAGTGACGGCTCTAATTTGGACAAGTTCTGAACGGCCCTATACGTCTGCAAGTTTCTTGTATTATTATTACAGTCATTAGTCAAACACTTAAAGGAGCTGCCTTGCATGGTCCATCCACTCTACTGCAGTTGTCCTCCTTGCTGATGTTCGTATGTTCTTAGCATCAATATAGCTATTAATAATAATAATAATAATATCATTATTATTATTATTATTATTATTATTATTATTATTATTATTATTATTATTTTATTATTATTATTATTATTATTATTATCATCAAATATTTTTGTCTGGGTGTTTGGAAAGTACCTCGCCCCACCTTGGGATGAGAAAGGAGACCAGCATGATAGTGATGATTTTGGTAAGGTAAAGGTAAAGGTGGAGGTAGACACCATGAGGCGCTTAGCCGCGGTGCTCATCTCCGTAACGTAGGTGTCTGGGCCTGTGGAGGGTTATCCACCCAGTATCCTGAGACACAGAGTCATTGCATCATTCAGGTTACCACGGTTACCTCCCCCAGGTGTTACCCTGGGTACCCTACTCATTTTTCCTACCAATCTGCAAAAGGTAGATGGACACCTGACTCGAGTGGCGCCTGCTGCCCACACCAGGATTCGAACCCTGGAACTAACGGGCCGTGCTATTATTGTTATTATTATCATTATTATTATTATTATTAGTATTAGTAGTAGTAGTAGTCATGGGGCAGACAAGAACAGAAAATCAAAACGATGAGTAACCACAAGCGTATGACACCCATCATCACAGTGCCCCTGCCAGTGGTGCCCAGGCCAGTGGTGCCCTGGCCGGTGGTGCCCCTGCCAGTGGTGCCCCGGCCTCACTGTTCCCTCCTACCCCCCAGCCACCCCAGCCAAACATCCTGTGTGGGAATAATACTGAGGCTCATTGGCCCTGCCCTGGGGTTAATTAAATGAAAAATGTACAGGAAATCTTTTTGGCTGATGGGGAGAAAAGTGGGAAAAAGAGCGATATATGTATTAAACTCTCTCTCTCTCTCTCTCTCTCTCTCTCTCTCTCTCTCTCTCTCTCTCTCTCTCTCTCTCTCTCTCTCTCTCTCTCTCTCTCTCTCTCTCTCTCTCTCTCAGTTTACATACACACATACATGCATATTTGTCTATCTGTCTGTATTCTCGTATATCTATATTTATCTATCTATCTGTTTATACATATATATAAGGCGAGAGAGAGAGAGAGAGAGAGAGAGAGAGAGAGAGAGAGAGAGGTAAAAGATTGATGTACGAGGAAAGGTTAGAAAGCCATCAACCCCTCACCTCGCATCAGGGAGAGAAAAAAGAGAGACAAGGGAGAGAAAGTGAGATATGGAGGGGGAAGAGAGGGAGAAAGAGAAAAAGGGAGGAGAGAAAAGTAAGAGGAAATGAGAAAGAGGGGAGGCGAGGGGGAAGAGAGTTAAAAAGAGGGATAGTAAGAGGGATGGGAAAGGAAGACAAAAAAAAAAAGAGGAGGAAGGGATTAAAAGAAGAAATAGGAGAGAAAGGAGAGGAATAGAAAGGACAAGGAAGAAGGAAGAGAAAGACGGGGTATAAAAGAGAAAGAAAAAGGGGAAGAGAGAGGAGAAAAAGAATAAGTAGGGACAGACGTGTGACAGGAGAGAAGAGAGAAGAAGTACAGCAAGAAGAGATTGAGGAAGGAAAAGCGAGTGAGGGACGGGCAGAGAGAAATACCGTCTGTTGGGAAGTCCAGCACAACAAACCCCTGCAGACCCACTCGACGGCACAAGACCCCCGAGGACTGCCCATTGTACGTGGTAATCTTTGGGGGTCCAATCCTTCCTAACACCTGGTACTGGTGGAAGTCTACTACTGTACGTAAGTTTGTGTGTCTAGTTAAAAAAAAAAAAAAAATAGTATTGCCTCTCCCAGGCCGCCCCAACGTGGTGGGCAGTGGAGTTCTACCCTGCCTAAAACCAGGTTTTAGTGGAGGTCTACCACTACGTAAAATTTCATTTTCTTGAGTAAAAAAAATATGTCCGTATATACCGGCAATGACTGAGATAACGGGGGGTCGTTTCTCACAGGTCGGCCCTCGGGGTTCCATCTTACCTAAAACCTGGTCCTAGCTGAGGTCTACCACTAAACAAATTTTCACTTTCCTAGGCACACCTTGACGCTTGCGGTTGTCAGAAAGCGCTTTAGCTTATAACCAATTCCTGCACCTCCTCCATCCCCTCCATCTCCTCCTCCTTCTGCTCCTTCCTGAGGAATACCGTGCCTCGCCTCCTCTGTCGTGCGAGAAAAAGACAGGAGGAATGGAAACAAATGAGAAAATGCGAGAAACTAGACAGGAAGAGAGAGAAAAAGAAAGGAGAAAGGAAAAGACAGAGGGAATGACAGACGTGAAGGGAAAGGAGAGAAAATTAAAGAGTGAGAAAGGCGAGGGGGAAAGAGAGGGAAAAAATGGGAAAAGAGTAAAGTGAAGACAGATATGGTGAGAGAGAGAGAGAGAGAGAGAGAGAGAGAGAGAGAGAGAGAGAGAGAGAGAGAGAGATGGTACCATACATTATAATACCAATAATTAATGGTATTTAGCGGGGATTGTTCGGGAGGGAGGGAGGAAGGGGGGGAGAAAATGGAAGGAAAGAGGGAGGGAGGGAGGGAGGGAGGGAGGAAGGGGGGGAGAGAATGGAAGGAAAGAGGGAGGGAGGGAGGAAGGGAGGAAGGAAGTTAGGAGGAGGAGGGAAATGAAAAGGGAGAGGGAGGAAGGATGGGATGGAGAGAGGGTAGGAGAGAGGGAGAGACAAAGGATGAAAGGAAGCTGAAAAGAAGAGAAAGGGAGGGGAGGAAAAGGGAGAGAACAGGAGCAGGATGGAAGGATGGAGGATGGGAAAGGAGGAAGGAAGGGAATGAGGCAGACTGAGAAGGAGGGAAAGTGATGAATGGAGAGAGAGAGAGAGAGAGAGAGAGAGAGAGAGAGAGAGAGAGAGAGAGAGAGAGAGAGAGAGAGAGAGAGAGAGAGAAAGAGAGAGAGAGAGAAAGAGAGAGAAAAGGGAAGGAGGGAAGGAAAGATGGATGGAAGAAGTGAAGGAGGGAGAGGAAGGAAGGAAAGATGGATGGAAGAAGGGAAAGAAGAAGGATGAAAGAAAGGATGATGGACATGGATGGACGGATGAATGAATGTTTGCCCGTCTGTCTATTGATCTATCTATTTATCTATCAACCAATAAATCAATGTATCTTTTATTTTCTCCCTCACCATCCTCATATTCTTCCGTTTTCTTTCTTTCTCTCTCTCTCTCTCTCTCTCTCTCTCTCATAAACCCAGGGCTCTCACCAGTACCTAGAGGGCTCAGAGCCCCCCCCATCTCATTACCCCCTCCCATACATAACCCCTGCTAATTCTCACGCACCCCCTCGCCCTCTCAACCCCCTCACCACCAGCCAGACGCCTTCCTTCACCCAAATAAAATCGTCTGGCGGCAGCAAAAATAAAAGGGGGGGGGGTTAGGAAATGGTTTCTTATTCCTTTCATTATGAGATGCCTCCTCTGAACTAAATAATGTTGACTGAGATTGAAATAATTGCAATAAATCTTCTACTTCTACTATTACTACTACTACTACTACTACTGACAGCAATGATGATAATAATAATAATAATAATAATAATAATAAAAATAATAATAATAATAATAATAATAATAACAATAATAATAATAACAACAACAACAACAACAACAAAAAGGTGTCAACGTAGTAAACGCATGAAGGCTTCCTCGTGGACTTATGACGCTCCCCAAGACCTCTTCCTGAACAGTTGACTTATGCCCATTACGCCTTCAAAACAACCTTGCCGATTTAGTACACAATTCATATCCATAAAAAAAAAAAAAAAAAAAAAAAAGGGAAATGCATTTTATGTACAGTTTCGGACAATATTTGTAATCCATTCTTTAGTCGAACAATTTTGACACTGCTGCGTAATATTGTGAAAAGACGGTGGGACTGCGTGGCTTGTCTCACTGCGTTTCGAAAGACAATGATCACTGTCCTGTTATTTATCGTAGTAAAGTGCATCCATATTTACGTCCACAGCTGGAAGAGAAGGTTCGTGTGTGATACTGAGAATAATTCGGAATGAAGGAGGTGCTAGGGAGTCTCACCAAGCCATCAAAATATCACCCCCACACACCGTTTGCTAAGAAATTTCCCGGCCAGCGTCTTAAAGTAGAGGGTACAAAACTATGAACATTATATATTTGAGTACCAGAACAATGGCATAAATTATCAGGCGGTAGTGTGAATTATAGAGATGGTCCTCGTAGGGAAGGGGTTGAGTTTTTATTATATGTCTCTCCCGTCTCTCCTTTCCCTATCTTTTCCACCTTTCCTTTTCTGTCCTTTCCACTCTGTTCTCTCCGTTGCATCTTTCCCTGTTCCTCTTCCTTCTTCCTTACCTTTCCATTCTCTCTTCGTATTCTTATATTCCCTCACTGATCTCTCTCTCTCTCTCTGTTCTTCCACTTCTGTTTTCCATTTCTATGCAGTCCTTCCCATTCCCCCTTTCTTTGTCCCCTCTTTTGTTTACATATTTATACAATTCCTATTCCCCTGCTCTCTCTCTCTCTCTCTCTCTCTCTCTCTCTCTCTCTCTCTCTCTCTCTCTCTCTCTCTCACCAGTAATTCTCTTCCTCACATTTTTAACCTGTCTCCACTCATTCTAAATCCTCTAGTCTCTCCATTTCTCCCTTTCCCCCAGCCCTTCCCTTCCCCTCTCTCCCTCCCTCCTTCCTCCCTCTTTTTCTCTCCCTTTTTTCCTTACCTTTACCGTCCCCCGCTCTTTCCTATTGAGCTATTTTTCCTCTTCTTTCCTTCATTCTTTCCCTGCCAATCTTCCATGTTATCGTTATCGTCCTTTTTTTTCCAATCTTATCTTTTCTATATTTTTTTCCTGTCCCTTCGCCTCTCCTGCGTTTTTCTTTTCTCCATTTTTCCTTCCCCATTTTCATCAACTCATGTGGCGCTTATCCTCTCTCTCTCTCTCTCTCTCTCTCTCTCTCTCTCTCATCCAGTTTCGACGCTACTCTCTCCCTCTTTTTCCTCCCTCTTTCCTTCCCCCTCCCCTCCTTCTCCTTCCAATTTTAAACTCAGTCCTCCCCTTCTCCTCTTTATCCCTCTCCCACTCCTCTTCCTTCTACTCCCCTCTTAGCCTCCTTCCTCTACCTCTCCTGTCTTTCCTCCCTCACTTTCCCTCTCTCCTGTACTCCTCTTCCTTCTTTTTCTCCTTACATACTATCTTCACTTGTCTTACACTGTGGGGGAGGGGGAGGGGGATATTGCCACAGTCAGCTCTTTCAGTATTAAAGTCGAATAATATTAATGGATAAAAATGTTGACGATTAGCAAGAATAAAGAAAACAAATCGTCATTGTGTAGTTGTTCAGACTCTAATTACCTGCCCTGATATGGTACTGGTGATATCGGCGTTCCACTGCCGGTACTGTCAAGGAAAGGTAAAGAGATTTGTTTCAGCCCCTTCAGTCCCATTATGTGTTTTTATATTTCATTATTACCTCTATACAAAGTAGGCGAGGTACGATATTCCTCCAGCTTGATGGTAGAGGAAGAAGCGGTTTTAAGGGGAACAGTGTTAAGGCAACCACAGGCGTCGGGAAGGGCCTTGGGGAACGAAATTTTTCACAATAGTAGACCTCCACCAGTACCAGGTTTTAAACAGGTTAGGACCCCGAGGCCTGCCTCCCACGGGGGGCGAGCAGGCCCTCGAGTGTCCAAGTCTTGCTGGTATGTACAGTAAGTTTTTTTTTTTTTTTTTTAATCTAGGAAAACGAAATATTGCACTGTGGCAGAGCTCCGCCTTCGACAAGTTTTAAGCAGAGTGGGATTCTCTCAAACCAACGAGGGACGGGAGGTCTCGGGGGTGCCAGGATTTTATTTGGGCTATTTTGCACGGTAATAAACCCTTACCCAAATCAGGCTGTAGGCGGGATGGGGTCCTCGAAAACCATCCCCAATGGAGGGGAGGAGGGCGGCGACCCTCAGAGGTCCCAGGTAACGCCGGTATGCATGGTGATATATATATATATATTCTGCCCTTCGACCATATAATTTCACTTTCTGGGTGATTCTTTGTTCATTATGGTATTGTTACTTCACGACGATGTATTCAGCTTAACGGGTTGGAGCAAAGAGTTGTTGCTATAAGTGTTATTGTGGCCCCAGGCTCATGTGAAATGTGAGCCTGGTGGACTGTAGGCCTAAGCTGCCAGTCTCACGCAGTCCACTGTCCTCCTTTAGGGGGAAAAGGAAGGCGATGACTGGCGGATGCTGGTACCGAAAAGGCTTGTCTCCCGCATATGTTAACCGTTGACGGATGCTGCCTGGTGGTGGAGGGTTCTTTTGAGATCTTGGATGTCATTTTTGATAAGAGGATGACGTTTGATACTCACGGTCGTGGCACTGTATCTAACTGGTGGAAGCTGAGACACATCAGGAAGGCAAGTACAGTTATTAACGACCCTAAAGTTGCAGTGACTTATGTACGGCCACTCGTCCTTACGCTGATGGAGTCCTGTTCTCAGGTTTGGTATTCTGTAGCTGCTTCACATCTTTCTCAGCCTGACAGACTCGGCTGGCAACACGTGCGGCCGCCCAGGTCTGACTGAACTGACTCATCATCGAAGTGTGGGTGTCCTGTCCTTGATGTATAATACAGTAAATAACGTGTGTCACACCAGGTATGGTGCGTTGTCGCGTCGTTATGTAGCTCCTGACCCACCTGACCTGCGAGAAGCTTACGGGTATAAGGGAGGACATTCTCGATGCTGCATTGTTACACCAATTTCAGTGGGTGATTCATGATTTTTAGTTAGTGGCTGTGGAATAACTTGCAAGAATGCGTAGCTCGGTGTGTTTGTTTGATTGGCTTTATGCGTTGTGTGAATCGTGTGCTAGGGGTGTATTTATGCCTTGTTTTTAGCTTCGATTCTGTCTGGTTTTTGCCTTCATTGTTTTTTTCTCCGCCTTTTCTCTGCTGTAGGGGGTCACTTGTAATCAGTTGTGTCTTTTTGGCACTTCTGGCAGTGGGATGCGGTCTTTGTGATAAACAATAATAAACAAAACAAACTGAGAGAAGGCTTCAAAGACAGAGGAGCCGAGGAGGATGGCTGCCAAAGGAAAGGAATAAAGGAAAGAAGGGAGTATGCCCCAGAAGAAAAAGTTTACTGGAGGAGGAGGAGGAGGAGGAGGAGGAGGAGAAACAGAAAAAATAAAAAACAGAAGGGAAAAGAGAAAACGAATATGAAACTAGGACGAAGAGGAGCAGGAGGAGGAGGAGGAGCAAAAGAAGAGGGCAAAAAGAGAGAAGAAGAGGATGAAAATGACCATAGAAAGAGGGACAGAGATGAAGGATTAAGGAAGAGGCAAAAAGAGAGGGAAGAGGAGGGAGGGTAGGAAGACAATCACTTAAAAAGGAAGAGGTGGTAAAGAGTGGAAGGACCAGAAGAAGAACAAAAAGAGAGGGAACAGGAGGAGGAAAAGGAGGAGGAGGACCACTAAAAAGAGAGCAGCAAAAGAAGAAGAAGAAGAAGAAGAAGAAGAAAAAGAAGAAGAGAGGGAAGAGAGGGGAGGGGGCAGGGAGAGGAAGGATTAGGAGAGGGAAAGAGGAGCAGGGAAGCAAAGGGGATGGTGGTAACAAAAAGAAAATGGGCCCCCCCCAAAAAAAAATAGCTAGGAGAGAGGAAAAAGAGGACAAAGAAGAGGAGGAGGAGGAAGGCCACAGCAAGAAGAAGAGGGGCAGCGAGAGGAAGGACCAGGAGGAGAGCAAAAAGAGCGGGAGAGAAGAGGAGGAGAGAGGGGTCAACCATGCGTGAGACGGTCAATAATCAATATACACAGCGGGCGGCTCACCATCTCAAAATAAGCACGGATCGATCGCAAAACGCCAGCAGCGGCGGGAGGGGAGGGGGGAGGGGGATTTGGAGAGGGAAAAGGGGGTTTGATTTGGAGGGGGACCCGTCGTTACTGACACACTGCAAGGAATTAGATTTTGAAAGGGGCTTGATTTTGAAGAGGTGTGTAGGCGTGGGATTCTTGACTGAAAGGGAACAGATTTTGAAGTGGGTTTGATTTTGAGGAGGTAGAAAAGGTTCAAAAGTTTGAAATTAAAGGAACTGCCGTATATTCTGAAAAGGACTTGAAGGAAGAAGAGGTTTGTTCTGAAGGGGAAAAGGTTGGAATATAAAGGGAAAAGGGGTTTGATTTAGAAGGGAAAATTATCTGTTTTGAAAGGGTAAAGAGCTGGTTACTGAATGAAAAGCAGCGGGAGACTTTAAGGTGAAGGTTTATTTCTGAAAGGAAAATGGATTAGCTTTTGAAGGGAAAAGGGGGTTGATTCGGAAAGGAAACAGCGCTAGATTTTACAGGGATTTTTTTTTTTCTTTCAAGGTATATGGGCTGTGATTTGAGGAAGGAAAAGAATGATACTTTGAAAGAAAAAAAAAAAGACTGGATACGAGAGTGTAATTTTGTGTGTGTGCGTGTGTGTGAGAGAGAGAGAGAGAGAGAGAGAGAGAGGTGAGAGAGAGAGAGAGAGAGAGAGAGAGAGAGAGAGAGAGAGAGAGAGAGAGAGAGAGAGAGAGAGAGAGAGAGAGAGAGAGAGAGAGAGAGAGAGGGTGAGGGAGAGAGAGAGAGAGAGAGAGAGAATAATATCAGTTCCCGAGTCTGATAAGGTCCAAGTCAAAAGTTTAATTTCGACTGATTTAGAAGATGAGTGGCCATTAACCCCTTCAGTACGATGACGACAAAAAAAAATCCTCTTCTTGCCTCCACCAGACGATTTTACTGAACTGACGCTAAAAATTCGGTACCTAAGGGGCTACAAACCGTCTGCGTTTAATAGTAACCCCTTCACGACGAGCAGACTTCTAACTCATTCAGTACAATGACGTAAGAGGTTAGGAGCAAGGAAGGAGAGAGAGAAAAGAAGGAATAAAGGTGGGGAGGAGAGCGAGAGATGAAGGAAGGAGGGAGAGAAAAGAGGGAGTGTAGGAGGGGAAGAGAGCGAGAGATGAAGGAAGGAGGGGGTGAAAAGAAGGAATGAAGGAGGGGAAGAGAGCAAGAGATAAATTGAATGACGGAGAGAAGAGGCCGTGAAGGAGAAGGAGAGAGCAAAAAGCGAAAGAAAAAAGAGAGAGAGAAAAGGGGGAATGAAGGAGGGAAAGAAAGCGAGAAAAGAAGGACTGAAGAGGGGAAGAGAGCATGAGATGAAGGAATGAGGAAGGTAGGAGGGAAAAGTAAACAACGAGTAAGAGGAAGAGTGTGGAGGCAGAAGAAAAAGGAGGGAAGGAGAAGGAGTAAGGAAGGAGGGAGGAATGAAGAGATGAAAGAGGGAGACAGGGAAAGAGAAGGTGGTAGGAAAGACAGGGAGAAGAGATCTATATTAACCTGCATAACGTCGCCAGTTGGCAATATATATATATATATATATATATATATATATATATATATATATATATATATATATATATATATATATATATATATATATATATATATATATATATATATATATATATATATATATATATATATATTTTTTTTTTTTTTTTTTTTTACGCCAAGTCCCCCTTTTTTGGATAAGGGCTAAGGCGTTGCCTCTGGGTAGAGGACTTTGGTTTGGAGCGTGTTGCATTTTATGACCGGATGCCCTTCCTGATGTCTACCAATGACTCTTGGGTGGATTCGATCCTCCGACCCTTCGGTCAGAGCGGAGCGCTATATATATATATATATATATATATATATATATATATAGTATGTGTGTGTGTGTGTGTGTGTGTGTGTGTGTGTGTGTGTGTGTGTGTGTGTGTGAGTGTATTTGGAGCCTCTGTGGTACACTGGTAAAGTGTGCATTTTCGTACACTGAAGAACGAGGGTTCGCGCCCCGCCAGGGTAATAAACTTTGGGAGCTTTCTTCTGGCCACGTACTGCATTGGCGGACACAAGGGGTGCTGTGGTTGAACCAGTGTCGCATACTATAAAGTAAGCTTGCACCCAGGCCGCTTGCGCGGGCCGATTACACTTGATTCACAGACTACACACACATCCAAAGCCACTCCAACACTACAGTTACATTTACAAGCACTTCTCACCCTACATACAATCTCTACCAGACAGCCTAAGCCACTTGGTAGAGATACATTGGCTGTATCGTCCCCACTTCGGTAGGGATAGGCCGGTCCTGCAGTGGACACTCAAACGGCTGATGAGATTATATATATAAATATATATATATATATATATATATATATATATATATATATATATATATATATATATATATATATATTACTCACTTTGCTCTAACTTGACCTAAAATCGCCATCACTCCATCTCAAATGCTGACATGTAACAGTAGATTAGCACTAGAAAATAGTGCTAGACACGAAGAAGTGCTATAGAAAGGATGGATGGCTATAACATTCACTGTGTCTGCCGCTGAGGTGCGTGAAATGAGCTACAAAAGGATGAATATCTGGGCCAAGTTAAGGTGTAAGAAGAATAGTCAATCACGCCAGCGAACTGAGCAGGACAAAAGTATATTCTGGCTACTGAAAGAAGTATTTATTTAGCTTAGGAATAGGCCTCGTAGTGAAGGGGTTGATTTAAAAGAGATATGACACCGAATAAAAGTGGAAGGTGTTGACTCTGAGAACGACAGGGTAATTTAAAAGGGAAAGAGTTTCATATAGAAGGAGAAAACGCTAACTGTGAATAGGAAAGCGAGGTTGAAAGAGACAGCTGGAAAAAAAGACAGGGAAAGAAAAGAAGCTATGACACTGAAGGGGTGGTGGTTGCAGGAAAAGGGAGGAAGGAGGGAAGGAGGAAGGGGGGGAGAAGAAAGAAAGATGGAAGAAGAGGAAGCGGGCAAAAGAAGAAAGAAGGTAACAGTGAAAACGAAAGATTAAGAGAGAAGGAAACTGAAAGACGAGGAGGAACGAGAAAGAAGAGAGGAGTGAAGGGGGAGTAGCATGGAAGAAGGAAGAGGCTAAGAAAAGAAGGAAGGAAAGAAGGATGAAGAAGGAGGTAGGAAGGATGGGGAGACTGCGGAAGGAAAATGAAAGGGATATGGAGGAAGAAAAGGGGGAGAAAGAGAAAGCAGACGAAAGAAAAGTAAGAAAGGGAGAGAGTGGAAAAAAGGAAGAGAGGATATAGGACGAGGAAAGACAGAGGTAAAAATAGAAGGAAATAAGGAGAGAATAGAGTTAATGGAGGGAGACACTGATTTTGAAGGAAGACGTAAAAGAAAATTGAGGAGAGAATTTTCAGGATAGCTTTGAAAGGAGAGAGAGAGAGAGAGAGAGAGAGAGAATTTAAAACCTTTCCACTACCCTGAATAAAATCGTCTGGTGACTTCGTGTCGAAACTACGAAGTTGCGTCACCAGCTTGAAGGGGTTAGCCCATTTATAGGAAAAATATAGCTAAAGATTAATGAATATCGACGTCACGAGGTCCATTTAAGGAAGGCCATTAATTCTCACCGTCATAATCTTCCCTAGGACGACACGCAACCATCACATTTCCATCCAAGTCCCCAATCCCAGTGCTGGATAAACAGGGGCTTCAGGGGATAAACAAGAAAAATATTACCACAGATTGCTTTGTTCATCGTAATTCGTCTCATTAATATTCACATTATTTCGTTGCGAAGTGTTGGGCAGCTGTGTAAATATGAAGGCAGAAGCACAGAATACACAGTGAATCTTCTACACAACGTCAGCTTAGGCCAGTTTATAAATACT
>NC_137024.1:28233649-28246149 GCF_032717465.1 Coenobita brevimanus
TTCAATTCTGCCTGCCACTAGACGATTTTCCTCAGCTTAAAGGAGACGATTTGCAGTGACTGGGTTATTGAAGGCTGTATGTAACCCCTCTTATTCGAAAATCCTCTCTAAGGTGAATAAAATCGTCTGGAGAGAGGAACAACGAACTAAAGAATACATCATCAGAGTGGAGGGGTTAAACTGGGGAACACCTTGTTACGTGAACGGGCTATTTACGTCTGATAATCCTTCTAGTTCTTTCATAGATCTTCTCTCTTTCTTTCTTTCTTTCTCTTTTTCTTTCTTTTTTCTTTTCTTTCTTTCTTTTTTTTTTTTTTTTTTTTTTTTTTTGCTTATTCTTGATGCAGATCATATTCAGTTTAGGAGAGACCTCTCGTTGAGTATGGAAAAACTACCCTCGTTCTTCCTCTTACAGTCTCTCTCTCCCTCTCTCTCTCTCTCTCTCTCTCTCTCACACACACACACACACACACACACACACACACACACACACACACACCGCTCGCTGGCTCAGTGGTAACGTTCTGCCATCTGGTAGACGGGAGTTCGCGCCTCGCTCAGGTTGCGAAGTTTCACTGATTAAGTGGGTGGTTATTGTCCCCCTTGAGCAAGGGGGTGGGTGTGTGCGTGTGTGAAGGTCACAGCCTTGCCCTTAGATTGGATTATATGAGCTCTCAGCTCCATTCCGGGAGGGTAAGAGCTGACGATCACGACCATCAGGTGATCCTGACCGACCCGGTGAATTACACACACGTCCTCTAGTACAACCCCTGTCCTACCCCTCCCCCTTCTCCCCCTCCCCTCCTTAATCTGAAACACCTCTCTCCCTCCTGTTCATCTCCCCCTATATCCTGCCCCCATATCTGCCTTCTCCTTCACTTGTCTTAGTAAATAAATAAATAAATAAATAAATACACTTCACCCTCTTCCCCTTCCCTCTTCCTTCACCACCCTTACCTTCCTCCCTCCAGCCACCCCCACCTCCCCCTCCCTGTTCCCCCACTTATCTCCATCCGCATAGTCTTCTTCTTCCCCCCCTCACCTGTCCCCCACAACCCGCCCCTCCTCCACCCCCTTCCCCCAGCGAAATCCCATCCTCTCTTATTTGTCTCCACCCATTCCCCCTCCCCTCCACCTGCCTGCCTCCCCCCACATTCTCCCCCTACCCAACTGTCCCCATAACCTGGCCCCTCTTCCTCTCCCCTCTCCACCACAACCTCCCCCTCTTCCCCACCTGTCTCAATAACTTCGATCTCCCCCCCCCCCTGACTGTCTCCCCTTCCTCTATCTGCCTCCATCCACAGACTTTCCTCCACCTCCCCTTCCTAATCCCCCTCCTATTCATCCCCCCCCAAACAGCTTCCCACTCCTGTCTCTACCCACAATCTCTCCTCATCCACTCCTGTCTATCTCCACCTCTACAGTCTCCCTCCTACCTATCTCCACGCAATAGTTCCTCCTCCCCATCTACTTCCACTTCCACTGCTCCTGCTTGACCCCACTCACGGCCTCCATCCCCTCTCCACCCCAATGTACTGGCTTCTCCCCCCTTAACCATTACCCCTCCCTCCTACCTCTGTCAGTCTCCAATCTCTCTCCTCTTCACCTCTACCTGTCTCCACCCACAATCTCTCCTCCTCCACTCTCACCTGTCTCCACCCACCACCTCCCTCCTTCCTTCCTCCCCCCCCCCCCCGCCTAATCATGGAACAGCCGCGTCTTATTTTCCAGGCGGGCAGGTCCAGCCGCCGCCCTTCACCCCAAGTGAGCTGGCAAATGGAATTACAGGGGCTCAGCACGGCCCGAGGAGGGGGCGAGGGGCGCCAGGGGGAGGGGAAGGGGGAGGAGACAGGAACTGAGGGAGGGGAGAAGTGAGAGGAGACAGGACAGGGGATGGGGATTTGAGAGGAGGCATGCGTTGAGGGAAGGGGGAGTGAGAGGAGACAGGCGTTGAGGGAAGGGGGAGTGAGAGGAGACAGGACAGGGGAAGGGACGAGTGGGAGAAGACAGGGCAGTGAAAGAGGGAAATGGAGAAGACAGGAGTTGAAAGAAAGGAGGAGCGAGAGAAGACAGACTTCAAAAGAAAGGAGAAGGAACATGAGGAAGAAGGAGAGGTGAGGCAGGAGTGAAAGGAGACAAGAGGTGAGGGAAGGGACAAGCAAGGAGACTGTAGGTGAGGGAGGTTGAAGTGAGAAGAGAAAAGAGGAGAGGCAAGAAGAGGAGATCTATGGGAAGTGGGGGAAGAAGAGTAGAGAAGAGGGAAAGGGAGTGGAGCTACAGTATGGGGAGGAGAGAGAGGAGATGAGGGAGGAGAAATAATATAGGTAAGGAAGAGGGAAGGGGTGGGATGGAAGGAGATGGGAAGAAAGGGGAGGTGGGGGAAGGGAGGAGGAGAAAGACGAGGTAACGGAATGGAATTAGAACAGTGAGGGGCAAGGAAGAATGAGAGAAGGTGTGGGGAGAGGGGAGAAGATGGGAGGGAATGAGAAGAAATGAAAGACACAGTAAAGAAGGAAGGGGAGGAGAGAAGAGCTGGGGAAAGGACGGGAGAGGAATGGAGAGGAGGAGAGGAGAGAAAGTGAGGGGAAGGGAGAGGAGGGAAAAAGAGAGGAGTAAAAAGGTGGAGAGGGGACCAGATGAGAGAGAGGATGAGGAGGGGAGGAGAAGCGCTGAGGAAAGGGAAGTGATATAGTGAGGAGAGGGGAGGGGTAGCAGAGGGGAGAGAGAAAGAGAGGAACTGAAGGAAGGAAGGTAACAGAAGGAAGGGGAAGGGAAAATGAAAGAGGAGGGAGGAAATGGGGAAGGATGGGAGAGGAGAGGAGGGAATGGAAAAAGGGAAAAGCATAGGAAAGAAAAAGGGAGGGTACCAAAGGAGGGCATGTTGAAGAGGTATGAGAGAGAGAGAGAGAGAGAGAGAGAGAGAGAGTTATAAATGCGTATATAGTCCAATTTGGCCCTGCAGTAGTTGTATAGGGGCTAATTACGTGTCAGATATGGGGAAATATGTAGGTTAGTTCCCCTACACACACACACACACACACACACACACACACACACACACACACACACACACACACACACACACACACACACACACACACACACACACACACACTATATGGAGTACTAATGTGTTGGTACTCTCTCTCTCTCTCTCTCTCTCTCTCTCTCTCTCTCTCTCTCTCTCCCCCATGTCACAACCTTCCATCTTCCCTCTCCTCTCTTTCACATCTTCTCTTTCCTCCTCCGCTTTCTCTCCCGACCAGGTAAACCTCTTAAAATGATAGGCTGGTGGGGGAGAGAGGGAGGGGGAGAGGGGGAGAGGGAGGGGAGGGAGAGGGGGAGAGTGGAGAGGGATGGGGAGAAGGGGAGGAGGGAGGATGTGAATATCTGTGTAGCCCCCCCTCCCCCTACCTCAAGATAATCCCTCCCCTATTCCCTTCAGCCACTGTCTTCCCTCCCCCTCCCCCTCCCCCTCCCTCTGATCCATACCACCCTCTTCATCTCTCTCTCTCTCTCTTTCACACACACACACACACACACACACACACACACACACACACACACACACACACACACTTCCCTTAACTCTTACAGGCTACAGACGGTTTTCCTCAGCCTTTCCTACGTCACCTCTTCACCCCGCCGACGTCCTCTCACTCCTGCTTCTTACAGACGATTTTATTCATCTAATGAGAGGATAAGGAACTGAAGGGATTTGGTGCCGTCTTCCTTAACGTCTTCAAGTTGGAGATTTATCCTGGGTGGCAATAATAGTGTGGTGGTAGTTAGCAAAGAACAAGAAGAAGAACAACAACAAGAGTAACAAAAATAACAACAAAAACGACAACAAAACACAACAAAAATAACAACAACAACAACAACAACTACTACTACTACTACTACTACTACTACTGCTACTGATAATAATAATAATAATAATAATAATAATAATAATAATAATAATGAGAATCTAGGAAGAAAAATGAATGTGAACTACTCTGAGAATAGGATGTTGTTCTGGAAAGATGTGCGGAAATGTAGAAGTGAAAGCAGAAAGAAATGTGATGGTGTGAAGGATGCAGGTGGTAGATCATCAACCCATGGGGATGAAGTAAGGACCAGATGGAAAGAAAATTTTGAAAACCTGATAAATGGGAACAGAGAGAGCAGAGCGGTTGTGAACATGATTGGTTTTGGGGTGTGCAGAGAAGGAATGCAGTGCCAGGACACGTGACACTCGCACAGGTGAAGAGTGCTGTGGGGCGGCTGAAAAATGGGAAGGCAGCTGGGGTTGATGAGGTGTATGCAGTGATGCTAAAGTGTAGTGGAGAGAGTGGAATGAAGTGCTTGTTGGAGATATGTAAGAAGGCATGGATGAGTGAAACTGTGCCTGCAGAATGGAAAAAAACTGGGACTGTACCCCTGTACAAAAATAAAGGTGAGCAAAGTGAGTGCAAGAATTATCGTGGCATAAGTTTACTGAGTGTGGTAGGGAAGGTATATGGAAGAATTATTATAGAGAAAGTAAGAGAGATGTCAGAAGTCCTAGTGAGTGATGAACAGAGTGACTTGAGGAGTGGCATAGGATGTGTGGATCAAATATTTGCAGTGAGACAGATAGCAGAGAAGGCTTGTGAGAAGGACCATAAGGTGATTATGGCATTCATGGGTCTGGAAAAAGCATACGACAAAGTAGACAGAGAGGGTTTGTGGAAAGTTTTGCGCATGTATGGTGTAGATGGTAAGCTGCTAGGTGCTGTCAAAAGTTTTTATGATGGTAGTGAAGCATGTGTAAACGTTAATGGGCAGCTAAGTGAATGGTTCACGATAGGTGTGGGCGTGCGACAAGGTTGTGTGATGTCCCCATGGTTGTTCAATATATATATATGGATAGGGTGATGAGGGAAGTGAAAACACGAGTAATGGAGAGAGGGATGGCGTTGGTAATGAATGGTGACGGGTGGAATATCTCAAATTTGTTGTATGCTGATGATGCACTGCTGCTTGCAAGTACTGGACAATAACTTGGTAGGCTACTGTAGAGTTTTGCTAATGTCTGTGAGCATCGAGCCTTGAGAGCAAATGTAGAAAAGAGTAAAGTGATGGTTACTGAGAGAGAAGGTGACTCCCAGTGTGATGTTACAGTGAATGGAGAGACTGGAATAGGTGAGAGAGTTCAAATACCTGGGTACAGTGATAGAAAAGAAAGGAAAATGTGCAAAAGAAGTTGAAAATAGTGACACAAGGAAGAAAAGCAGTTGGTTCAATGAAGGCCTTGATAAAAAACAGAGACTTGAGTGTTGCAGCTGCACGAGGCTTACATGAGGGAGTGTTAGTACCAACTTTAACATATGTATGTGAGACTATGGTGTGGCATGATAATGAAAAGTCAAGAGTAAGAGCAGTGGAGATGGGACTCCTGAGGAATGTATGTGGAGTACAGAGGGTGCATAGGATACGAAATAATGTGATTCGTGAAAGGTGTGGAGTGAGGAAGTCAATGGACACCAGAATCGAAGAGAGTGTACTGATATGGTATGGTCATGTGGAGAGAATGGATAACAACAGAGTGGTGAAAAAGATATATCTGAGCGAATTTGAAGGAGGGAGGAGGCGAGGTAGGCCAAGGAGAAGGTGGAGAGATATGGTGGATGAATGTGCGAGGAAGAGGGGTTTGGAAATCGGTGAGGTTAGGGAACTGACAAGAGATCGAGCTGGCTGGATGAATGTTGTGAGGAGAAGTGCATGATCAGGGATCTTGGCACCCCTTTTTAACGTGGCAGAGTCCGGACTGACTCATTCGGATACGTTTATGTCAAGCTGCAGAGCGTGCTAAATGTTTTTGGTGTATCCGATGAAGCCAGGATTCCGGGGGCCTGAATGATGAGCGAATGGATGCGTGGCCCACTGAATGGGCAAATTTGGGCTGTCTGGACATTGCTGCTCCTCACCCTACAATTGGGTGGGAAAGGAGGTCCAGATGACTTAAAAAAAAATAATAATAATAATAATAATAATACAAGCACACAAACGAACTAATGTGTAGTTGGAGTGAAGGGGTTAAGTACATAATGGAGACTGCCTCCTTTCCCTTCATTACGAAAGGTCTCCAAGACGCTCAGTAGGTCTCCTAGACTGAGGAAGCTTGGGCCTAATACAGATAAATAAAGAAATAAACAAATAAATAAACAAGTAAACAAATAAAGTCAAATAAAATAGGATAATCAACACCGAGATGAAGAATATTTTGAAAGCGTCCTATCTTCACGTGTGTCTCTAATAAAACCCAGTACAGGTATAAGGTGTGGCTGTAGAACCCTTCACTTTGTTGCATTAAAGGGACTGAATCAATCTCTCTCTCTCTCTCTCTCTCTCTCTCTCTCTCTCTCTCTCTCTCTCTCTCTCTCTCTCTCTCTCTCTCATAATATGGACAATAATAAATAATAATAATAATAATAATAATAAAAACAATAATGATAACAATGATGACGATGAAGAAGAGGAGGAAGAAAAGAAGAAACATAATAATTAGAAGATGAAGAAGAGGAAGGATGATAATACTGATAATGATGATATTGGTAATGATGATGATAATGATGATGATGATGATGACGTGGTGGCGATGTTCGGGTGACCGCCTGGTGATTTTGTTCATGCAAAGAGAGACCCACCGTTGTGAAAGAGTTAATGAGAGTTAATGGAGAGAAACAGCAGAAAGGAAAGGAGGACCAGTGGAGGAAAGGAGGACCAGTGGAGGAAAGGAGAACCAGTGTAGGAAAGGAGGACCAATGGAGGAAAGGAGGACCAGTGGAGGAAAGAAAATGGGAGAAGGAAGACAGTGAAAAAGAAAACTGAAGAGAGGAGAGAATGGAGAGAGAGCATTATATGACACAGGAAGGAGAGCCAGGGAGAGAAAACAGGAGGAGAGAAGGGAGAGGAGGAGAGAAGGGAAAATTTAGGAAAAGGGAAGAGGAGCAAGGAAAACATAGGAGAGAGCTAAGGTAAGAAGAGACTGGAAGAGGGAAGGGAAAGGGGAGGGAAAGGGAGGCGGGAAGGCTAGTGGCGAGGACAGTATGATAGATGAATGCAGAAATTGGAAGAGAACGAAGGAGAAGAGGAAAAGAGGGGGAGAAAGGGGAGGGAGGTAGGAAAAGAAGGGAAGGAAGCAGAAAATGGAGGTAAGGAAATAAGGAAAAGAACTAGATGCGGGAGCTTCAGGGCAGTTGGTGCAGTGTGGGAGGGTAGCTCTGTGTAGTGTGATGTGGTGTGGTGTGGCGTGGGAGGGTGATTCTGTATAGCGTGGTATAAGAGGATGGTGTGGTGTGATGTGTGGTGTGGGAGGGTGGTCCTACATAGTGTGGTGTGAGAGGATGTTGTGGTGAGGTGTGACGTGGTGTGGAAGGATGCTTCTGTATAGTGCGGTGTGAGAGGATGGAATGGTGTGCTGTGATGTGGAGGGGAGGATTCTGTAGTGTGGTGTGAGTGGATGGTATGATGTGGTGTAGTGTGGTGCGCTGTGGGAAGGTGATTCTGCAGTTTGGTGTGGTGTGGTGTGGTGTGGGAGGGTGATAGTGTGGTGTGGTGTGGTGTGGTGTGGTGTGGGAGGGTGATAGTGTCGTGGAATGTGGTGTGGCTTCGCTAAGTCGCTTAAGTCTGCGGAAGTCCAACACCTCGATTCCGAAAACTGTTAGTGAGAGACATATGGACAGGGCCGGTCTTAAAGATGCTCTCACATCTTAACAAATAATAAAAATAGTCACACAGGAAGAGATCTGGGGAGAATATAAAGGCAGAGTGAAGAGAACGGATGGAAGAAGAGAACTAAGGGAAGAAGAGAGAGGGAATAGGGAAAATGAAAGAAATATGGAAGAAAGCAGAGAGAGGGAAATAACAGAGAGAAATATACAAGAAGGGAGAGAGAGAGAGAGAGAGAGAGAGAGAGAGAGAGAGAAGGGAAGATGGAAGAGAGGAGAAGAAAACGGAGGTAGGTGGGTAGGGAGGGAGGGAGAGAACATGGAGGCTGGGAGGGGAGAGAGAGAGCAAGAAAACTATCGTGCAGCTAAATTTAATTACCTCTGCATATACCCAGCCTCTCTCTCTCTCTCTCTCTCTCTCTCTCTCTCTCTCTCTCTCTCTCTTTGCTGTGTGTGTGTGTGTGTGTGTGTGTGTGTGTGTGTGTGTGTGTGTGTGTGTGTGTGTGTAATTTCCTATACTCTCCTCAATATCACCGTCTACCTCCAGCCAACCTGTCTGTCTGTCTATCTGTCTGTCTGTTAATCCACTACTTCCTGAGGGAGAGAGAGAGAGAGAGAGAGAGAGAGAGAGAGAGAGAGAGAGAGAGAGAGAGAGAGAGAGAGAGAGAGAGAGAGAGAGAGAGAGAGCAGTAACAGTTAACAGCCCTAACTACACATTTACACAAGTCCACCCATCGCACGGGGGGGGGGGAAGGTAATGGAGGGAGGGATGGAGGGAGGAAGAGAGAAAGAGAGGGAAGTGAGTGTGGTGTGGTATGGAGAGGGAGAGAAGCTAAGGAATTGGAGGAATAGAGAGAGAGAGAGAGAGAGAGAGAGAAAGAGAGAGAACGTAAGACACACACACACACACACACACACACACACACACACACGCACATACACACACACACACACAGAACACCAGAACCCCGTCTCATAGTGTCCATACTCACGTGCACACTCAACAGCACAGCATTATTAATACCTGAAAAAGAAAGAAAAGGAAAGACATTAAACTCACTTCTAAATAAAACCTCTCTATCTTAAATCTAAATGACCCTAATTATTCAGTGTCCCTCAAATGAACTTGCCTAATTACCTCACGATCTATAACTACCTCAGCCACTTCACTCTGACGATGTGTTTTCAGCTGCCGGGACCCTCTCCAGCAGCGACCCTGTCGTTTGTCTCTTACTATTGATTTTCCGAAACGAGGTGCTTCACTCCCTATGACTTTAGCGACTTTAGCGATGCCACACCACGCCACGCCACACCACAGCACACCACACCACACCTTGCTACATTACACCACACTGCAACACACCACACCACACCTTGTTACATTACACCACACCACATTACATCACACCACACCACACCTTGCTACATTACACCACACACACCACACCACACCACACCACACCACACCACACCACATCACACCACACCACACCACACCACACCACACCACACCACACCACACCACACCACACCACACCACACGGCAGGTCATCAACCGAAGGGCAGTACCTGACAGGCCCTGAAGCTCCCGTAAATATTTCTTTCGTTGTTGTTATCGTTTACTCCTGCCCCTACCAGACGATTTTATTAAGCTGGGAAAGATACCTGGTGGTGGAGGGGTTAATGAAGGCTGCATCTAACCCCTCCAGGTAAATAAATCGTCTGGGGATGAAGAGAAATGCTGTACTTGGGATGAGGAGGTGTACACAGCTGACCAGGTCCCTTAACCCCTTCAGTATGATGACTGTTTCAACTCTCGCTACCACCAGACGATTTTATTCAGCTCGTTGTGAATATATATCTCACTCAGCTCCTCTCTGCCAGACCCAACTAAGCGTCCATTAACAGGAGGAACAATGAAAATGCATCATCCGGCTGAAGGGGTTAACGCTTGCGATGAGAGACGCTTTCCCTGGGCAAGTAAAATCGTCCGGCAGGAGGAAGAATAAAGAGGAAAAGAAAGATTGCTAAGGGAGTTGATGTTGACTGCTAACCCCTTCACTACGAGAGGTCCCCCATAAGCTGAGTAAAATCGTCTGGCATAAGATACTGAAAAGAGATAATAATGATAAGCTTAACCACATTTATATGGGCGAGGTGAAGAGAGATGGAACTGATGATGATGATGATAACAGTAATGATGACGATGAAGATAACGATAACAAAGATAAAGAAATACATCATCGCGAGGATAAGAGGGCGGGGGGGAGGGGTTGATGGTGGGTTTAAATAGTCGTAATAGGTAGTTACTTTAAATACTAGAAGGTGTAATTGCCGCCCTGGGATTAGCACTAACACATCCACGCCACTAGCCCCGTGATCCCAGAGGAGAGGGGGTGGAGTGTGTGTGTGTGTGTGTGTGTGTGTGTGTGTGAGAGAGAGAGAGAGAGAGAGAGAGAGAGAGAGAGAGAGAGGAGTGTGTGAAGGATTGAGAGAAATTGAACTAACGAAGAGACAGACTTGCATGTGAATAGCTATCAGGGGGAGGAAGCGAGAGAGAGAGAGAGAGAGAGAGAGAGAGTTTTCCTTTGTACTTTTATAAGCATGAAGAAACGTAATAACAAAATACAGACAAACAGACAGACAGACACGGAGGGAAATGGGAGGAGGGAGGGAGAAATACCGTAGAAATGGGGAAGGAAGGAGGATAAAGAGAAGGAGGCAGGGAGGAAAAGAGGGAAAAAAATAGGGAGGAAGGGAGGAAAGGGAAGGGGGAGAGGAGTGAGGGAGGGAGAATAAGGTAGGGAGGGAAAAAGAGAGAGGAAGAGAAGGAAAGAGGAAGGACGGGAGGGAGAGAAGGAGAGAGGAAGGAGGGGGGGGGAGAGGACGAGAGAGGGAGGACGGGAGGGAGATTTGAAGGGGGGGAGGAAAGAGGAGGAAAGGAGGGACGGGGAGAATCTAATTAGAAAGGGAGGAAAGGGGAGGTTAGATTGAGGGAGTGTGTGTGTGTGTGTGTGTGTGTGTGTAAGAGAGAGAGAGAGAGAGAGAGAGAGAGAGAGAGAGAGAGAGAGATGAGGTAATAATCTTTTAATCTGTTTGTCACCCAGTCCTTCAGTGCCACATAAGAAGAGTAAGACCCTGGGGCAAGACTACCTGGGACAGACACGTAACACGCATCACTTGACCAGTCGCCCATCCCTGAGTGGCATTATGTGAGAAATGAAGGCCAACTACCACTTCCGATAACTTCTCTTCTGCGTATATCCGGGTAGACTTAATATCAGAGTCCCACCATTTCAGTGTAGGAAGGTTTGGGGTACACCTGTATACCTTAAGGACCAGGTTATTGTGTAGTGTGTATACTTTTTTACCTGTGGGATGTGGATCTGGTGCTGACACTGATTTGTGTAGGTTAATTATTTTTCACAGAGAGAGAGAGAGAGAGAGAGAGAGAGAGAGAGAAAGAGAGAGATGACAGGTGGAGCTGCACAGGGATAGGTATTAGCTCCAGTTAAGTCTTCTATATACGTGCAATACTGTATATAAAAACAATATAAAGGATGGCATTGAAACAGACACGTATTTAATAATATATGTAGACGATTCAAAAGCTTAATAACCGTAAAATCTATGCTTCCTGAACTGAACTTGCTGATATTACAAAAACATCTGAAGGAGAAAATGATAGATGGAAGCCAGTACAGATTATAAAATATAATGACATTTGGGAAAAAGTTTTAAAAAATGCGAATACAAAGCAGGGTAAGACAGTCCACACACAACTGAGAGAGAGAGAACGTTCCATGAGTATGTGCCAGGTGAGGACCATGGAAATGAGAAAATAAAAGTGTTAATTCTACAGGCCAGTATGAAGGTAACATTTGGGTAAAAATTGACGACGTGGTAAGGAAAATAATTACAGTATTTACTAGCCTCATCCTTGAATATGCTGCTCTTGTACGGAACCCCCACACGAGTAAGTAAATAAACAAATTAATTAATTAATAAAAATTCAAAGCTGAACAATGCAAAGAACAGCCACAAGACGGGTACTGAGCTTGAGGGATTAAAATTATGGAGAGAGGCTGAAATTATATTTTATACCCTCCTCTGAACAAAGAAGAAAACAGAGGAGCCATGCTGATGTGAATGTGTATAACTGAAGGCGGGGGAACTGCCAAAAGAAATAAAGAAACATCTGCAAACAGAAGGTCAAGAGGACACAGTCAGAAAACTAGAATGCACACAGAAAGGCCATACCTCCGCCAATGCCGCTGCCATTGAAAAGGTTACAGATCCGTATCCGCCATCAAATTTAATCAGTTCTATCTTTGTCCACGGCCCACCTTTCTACAAAATTTAGTTGTAATTCATTGAGAACTTTTGGAGATACTGTGCGGGATACCTCGGATCAGGATCCAAATCCGCACCCAAATTTAATAATTTCTTCCTTGGCCCATGGCCCACCTTTCTACCATATTTCATCAAAATCCGTTCATAACGTTTTGAGTAAAGTTGCTAACACACAGACAGACAATCAAACAAACAGACAAACAAACAAACCAACGCCGGCAAAACAATATCCTCCTTGGCGGAGGTAATAATGGACTGCGTACAGACGTCCAGTGACAGCAAATGACTCTTGGAAACACCTGTCCGATAAAGTTTTGTTGTCAAAAAGTCTTAATTATTTTAAGAAAATATAAAACAGTAAAAGACAGATATTACGAGCCTAACTCACTCCTGTAAAAACTACAGTTGGGTTAAGAGCACCTTTTAAACTAACTCATCTCATCCTGGACG
>NC_137024.1:28251149-28268649 GCF_032717465.1 Coenobita brevimanus
GTGTGTGTGTGTGTGTGTGTGTGTGTGTGTTTACTTTATATACCAGCACTGGGGAGGACATACTATCACCACCTACTTTATAAATCCATCATCCACAGCTTAGAGAGAGAGAGAGAGAGAGAGTGCCTACTGGTACCTATCTGTGTACCCAACTACCTACCTCTCATCTCTATCTACCAGTCTGTGTGGCTATCTATCTATCTATCTATCTTACTCTCCCCTTCCCCTCACCTAAAACTACCAAACCATTCGTGAAATTTAAAAGTCCTGATGAGCCAAGTTTAAAGTCCTGGGTTTTTAAAAATGGCGTGATGGTATTAGCGTCTCCTTCCACTTTCTTACTTTCTTTAATTCTCTTTAATTCTTTCTTTCACGGAGCTTTTTTTCTGGGGGGGGATTTATATTTTTTGGGGTTGGTAAAGTTTGTCTCGCTTTTTCTCCTCTCTCTCCCTCTCTCTCTCTCTCTCTCTCTCTCTCTTAGGCCTCTCGTACTGAAGGGGCTAACGAGGACCGTACCTAACCCTTCAAGTTCCAAATGTGTCTCGTAACCTGAACAAACTCGTACAAAAATAGCAAGAATAAGTACAATTGATGTCCTCAGGTACAAGTAAGATAATCAAGGACCCCAAACAAGCAATTTAAATCCCACAACCCAATCAACTCACTCAAGCAGCTCCAAGAGACAATCAAAGCAACGAGAATAGTACGGTCCAGCAGCCTAACCAATTCAAGTACCTAATCAATCAACGTTAACGACCCACCCAATCAACCCAATCAAGCAATGGTATCAAACAATCAAGTTAACATATGCAACTCAGTCTACTTAAACAACCCAATCAATCAACGGAATTAATCAATCTAAACCATCCTCCAATCAAGTGAATAAATCAATCTGTTCTCAGTGTTTCAGCCTTGCTCTTCAACCAATCAAGTAAGCAAATCTAAGTACCCGGTAACCAAAACAGCCTAAACTTTAACCAATCAACCCGGACAACTCAGTCTAATCAAGCAACCTAAACAACCTAATCAACGTGTGCATCTCAATCAGCCTAAGCAATGCAGCCAATCAATACGGTGGCCTTCATTAACCTCTTCACCACCACAGGCCGTAATAAAGTGTAATAATATAGCGTAGAGGCAGAAGGAACGCAGCATAGAAGCGGCCATCGTAGTGAAAGGGCGTCTGTTTTCCTATATTCATTGTATCTCCAGACGATTTCATTCAGCTTAGATATATATCCAACAACCCCTCCACTGCAATACTCCTCTTACTTAAACCTGGCTTATAATTGCCACTTCTCCATCCTGAAAGCTTAGTTATAATGATAGATTAACACTAGAATATTATGCTAGTTTCAGATTGATTGGGTGATTGACTG
Organism: Coenobita brevimanus; assembly: GCF_032717465.1. Classification (NCBI taxonomy): domain Eukaryota; kingdom Metazoa; phylum Arthropoda; class Malacostraca; order Decapoda; family Coenobitidae; genus Coenobita; species Coenobita brevimanus. The sequence goes on from NC_137024.1 coordinate 28,252,529, forward strand.
ATTATTCCGGCATCAAACAACCCCTCACCGCCACAACGCCTCTCTGAAGCTGAGTAAAATCGTCTGAAGGAAGCAGGAAGCTGTAAATAAGTAGAGCCATGGAAGGGAAGGAGTGGCTGTTCCCGTAACCTCTTCACCACGAGAGTTTTATACCAGGCTGAATGAGTTTATATGGTGGCTGCGAGAATAAAGGATAAAAGAAGTCATTGTGCTGAAGGGGTTATATGAGGTTTTGACGGGAGGAATAGAACATCAAGAATAATCAAGAGGAATGACTACCTGGTTGATCGATAGCTCTCTCTCTCTCTCTCTCTCTCTCTCTCTCTCTCTCTTGTTCTCGCTGTTTCCACTCCCCCCTTTTCTCCCCGTCCTTCCTCTTCTGCAAGTCTTCTCCACTTCTTCCTCCTCCTACTCATGCTTTCCCTCTTCTTTTCCCTCTTCTCCGGTACACCTCTCCCCTTTATCATCATCTTCCTCCTTCTACTGCTTCCTCCTGTTTCAACTCCTCCTCCTCCTCCTCCTCCTCCTCCTCCTCTAGTATCTTTGTCTTCCGTTCCCCTTCCCCTCCCTTTCCCCTCCCCTCCTCTCCCCTCCCCGTCACTTCCAGAGCACAATCGAGCAGTTAGCATAATATTAATTAAAATAGCATCATTGTGTGTGTGTGTGTGTGTGTGTGTGTGTGTGTGTGTGTGTGTGTGTGTGTGTGTGTGTGTGTGTGTATTGGTTGGTTAGTCTGCGCTATTTAAAATTGCGCGCGAGTGTGTGTGTGTGTGTGTGTGTGTGTGTGTGTGTGTGTGTGTGTGTGTGTGTGTGTGTGTGTGTGTGTGTGTGTGTGTACAATAAATCAGGTACATTAGCAAATATCAATGTATGTATGCATGCATGCGTGTGTGTATGTATGTATGTATTCATGTATGTATGCATGTATTTATGCATGCATGAATGTATGCATGTTTGTATATACGAAATATTATTTCGTTGCTGTGTGGCAGGTGGTGTAGGTATGTGCGTCTGTGTGCACAAGATAAATGCACCTAAAACTTCTCCTTCATTTTGTGTACGTTTATGTGTGTGCTACGTGTGTACATTCACATCCCCACACGTGTCAGTGTATTTACCTGCGTCATATATGTATACGTTTGTGTGTGTAGATGTTTATGTACGCGTGTTCTTATATCCATGTATACCTGCGTTTAAGTAGCTATAATATGACTGTGTCAGGATGTGCACCTCTGTGTCAATAAGTGTAGTCGCAAAACATGTGTGGGTTTTGTGTACTCATCAGTCTTTGTGTACACTGTCGGCGTGTGTAGGAATGGTAGCTGCCCCTGACACCTGTGGACATCTACTTTCCTACTAAGGTTTGTCATCGCCGTAAAGGTATGTAAGTATACATAATCTGTAAGTTTGTGTGTACCGAAGGCGTGTGTGTGGCTCCATATAGCTGTGTTCGGCTTTGTAACACACATGAGAATGTATACATGCATTTATACTTACTGTAGATGTATACATGTATGTGCGTTTACTATACACGTGAGCACATGTATGTATGGGTGTGTAGCGCGAGGCATGCCAGGGGACAGGCAGGAGAGCAAGTGTGAGGACTTGTGCCACTGAAGGCCTTATAGTGTGTGTGTGTGTGTGTGTGTGTGTGTGTGTGTGTGTGTGTGTGTGTGTGTGTGTGTGTGTGTGTGTGTGTGTGTGTACTAGAGGTGTGTACATGTGCGTGTGTGTAGGCAGAAGGGCGAGAGAGAGAGAGAGAGAGAGAGAGGCACTGTGGCACTGAAGGCCATATAGTGCCAGAGGAGCCACACTTAGTCACAGCCAGGATATATGGCGGGGGGGAGAGGAAGGGAAGGAGAGAGGGGAGGGGGAGGAGGAAAAGAGAGAAGAGAGAAACAGGTAGGCACGGAGGGAGGGAGGGAGGGTGAGGTGGAGGAAGCAGGGAGAGGGGGAAGAGAAAGACGCAGGCAGGCAGGGAGGTGACGGGAGAGGACAGGGAGGAAAAGAGAGGCCGGCAGGGAGGAGGGGGGAGGAGGAAAGAGCGGAGAGGCACAGGCAGGCAGGGAGGAGGCAGGATGGAAGAGGGAGGAGAGGGAAGGAAGGAACGGAAGGAGGCAGGAGGGGAGAGGGGGAGAAGAGGAGAATGCAGAGGGAGGAAGGGATAGAATTGATGAGAGGGATGGATGGGAGGGAGGCAGGGAGGAGAGGAACGCTGGGAGGGAGGCAGGGAAGAAAGAGGAGGAAGGAAGGTAAGGAAGGAAGGGGGGGAAGCAGAAACAGCAGACAGGGATGGAGGAGGGGTAGGGAGGGAGGTACGGGAGGTAGGAAGAGATGACACGGGAAGGAGACAAGGAGAGAGGAGATCAGAGAGGCAAGCAGGAAGGAGGGGAGGGGAGGGGAGGGGAGGGGAGAGGGAAGAGAGCGTGGAAAAGAGGAAAGGAGAGAAAGGAGGCAAGGATGGAAGAAGAGGGAGGTTGAGAGGGACGGAAACAACAACAGGAAAGAGGAGAGAGAGAGAGAGAGAGAGGAGTGTCAGTATGGTAATGGTGAGTGAATATGTATGACAGTAAACAATAGAGGCTGGGTCAAGAGTACCACCAATAAGAACAAACGCACTCTCTCACTCTATCTCACTCTGGCTCTCACTCACTCACTCTACCACTCACTATCTCACTCTGGCTCTCACTCACTCACTCTGCCACTCACTCTATCTCACTCACTTCACGCCGTCACTCAATCTCACGGTCTCACTCTGTATCTCACTACACCACAGTCACTCACTCTGTCACTCATTATCACGGTCACTCTCTCACTCTATTTTAGTCACCCCCTCGCTCTCTCACTCTGTACTCACTAAACACTCACTGTCATTCTCTCACTCACTTTAGTTATCATTCACACTGTCACACCTACTCACTCTAACACTCATTCACACTAAACTCACTCCACCTGCCTGCCACTCACTCTATCACACTGCCACTCACTCACTCTACCTCACTCTGCTTTGCACCATGATTCATTCCCGTTTTCTTTAATTCTGGCTCACTCTCTCATTCTGCCACTCGCCTTCTCACGCAATCACACTCACACGCACTCACGAACTCACTGTCTTTCCACTCACCCACCTGCTCATCCACTGTCATTCACTCTGTCACTCACCCTCATTCACTCTAGTCTTACTCACTCTGTTAAAGCTCACTCACACAGCCTTACTCACTCTAACTGGTATTCGCTCACACTCATTCTTACTCACTCTCATTCGCTCACTTTATTCCGACTCTGCCTTTCTCACATGCACTACTTCTCTCTCTCTCTCTCTCTCTCTCTCTCTCTCTCTCTCTCTCTCTCTCTCTCTCTCTCTCTCTCTCTCTACGACAGTACCAGAGTGCAAGTAGTTGTGGAAACAGCGATACAAATGGTGGTGGTAGTAACTGTGGTAGTGGTGGTAGTTGTGGTAGTGGTGGTAGTAGCTGTAGTCCCGGTAGATGAAATAGTTGTGGTAGAGGTAGGAGACGAAAGTGATGATAATGGTGGTATTAGTGGTAGTGGTAGTAGTTGTGGTAATTGTGGTAGTAATGGTAATCGTAGCAGTGGTGGTAGAGAAAATGGTGGTGGTGGTGGTGGTAGCTGTGGTAGTGGTGGTAGATGGAAGTGACGGTAGTGGTGGCAGTTCGGGCGATTGTGGTAGCAGTGGTAGTGGCAGGTATGGTAGTTAGGGTAAATGTATTTGCTGTAGTAATTACAGCAGATGTGGTAACTGTGGTAATGTGGTAGTTATGGTAGATATGGTAGGTATGGTAGCTGTGGTGAAGTTACAAGTATGATGGCTATGGTAGTTATGGTCGACGTGGTAAAGTGGCAGTTATGGTAGTTATGGCAGGTATGGTAGGTATGGTAAAGTAGCAAGTCTGGTATCTATGGTAGGTGTGGTAGCTGTGGTAAAGTGTCAGGTATGGTAGCTGTGGTAAAGTGTCAGGTATGGTAGTTGTGGTAATGGTGGTAGAGGGGGGAGTTGTGGCAGAAGTATCAGCACAAATAAGAGGAGAGCGGGACAATAATGTTGGTAATGGTGGTAGTTGTGGTAGTTGTTCCTGTCAGATTATTTTACCAGTGTGGCTCTAGCACTGACGCTCCTGATGGTGGTGCTGGCAGGTGGTGATGCTGGTGATGCGCGTGGTGGTGGTGACAGTGGTGATGATGATGCTGGTGATGAGCGTGGTGGTGGTTGACAGAGGTGGTGATGATGCTGGTGATGAGAGTGGTTGTGGTGGTACAGTGGTGATGGTGGGGTGGTGGTGGTGGTGGTGGTGGTGATAATGGTGGTGGTGGTGGTGAGAGTGGTGGTGGTGGTGGTGGTGGTGATGGTGGTGGTGAGAGTGGTGGTGGTGGTGGTGGTGGTGGTGGTGGTGAGACGGTAATGATGCTTCAGAGGCAGATGATGATATAACTAGTGGTGATGATGGTGATAGAGGTCAGAGTGGTGGTGGTGATGGTGATGATGGTGGTGGTGATAGCGATGGTGATAATTATAACAGTGATGCTGGTCGTGGTTGTGGTGGTGGTGGTGATGGTGGCAGTGGTTATGGTGGTGGTGATGGTGGTGGTGGTAGTGGTGATGGTAGTGGTGATGGTGGTAGGAATGGTAGAAATGGTAGGGAAAGTGAGACACAGAATAAGGGGAGCACTAAAAACAATGACTGGGATGGTAGGAACAGGGGAAGCGACAACAATGGTAGGGGTGGAAGTAAAGTGAGAGACAATGGTAGGAATGGTGGTAGGTGAGGTGGTAGCAATGGTAGCGGGATGGCAGAAATTTAAGGGATGGCTGGGAATGGCAGAGAAATGGTGATAATGAGGGTGGGAATTATGGAAATGGGTGAGAGATGGTGATAATGTTAATGGTAAGGATCATGGTGGAAGAAGTGGCAAAGAAATGGGAGGAATGGTGGAAGGGAAGGTAGAGATGGGATGATATAAGAGAATTGTGGACGATGACAGAGAAGTAGTGAAACAGAATGAAGAAATTGGTAGGAGAAGACAGACAAGATACAGACAGCTAATAAGAATGATAAAGGAATTGGTAGGAAATGTGTAAAATAGTAAGTATAGGAGAGTTGGTAGGAATAATGACACAGAGGCGATGGGGATGGTCATTATAAAAAACAGTGGTAGAATGGCTGTGTTGGTAGGAACGGTAGGTGTGTCGGTAGGTGGTAGGTGTGCTGGTAGGAAAGGTAGGTGTGTTGGTAGGAGTGTGGTATGGCAGGAAGCGACACACAGCGTGGGTGTGAAGCAGTGCGTTCTAGCATATATTATACAACCCACTCACTCCAGGAGGGGAAGGAGGGGGTGTGAGTGAGGAGGGGGAGGGACGGTGGAAGTGAGGAGGGAGGAAAGAGGGGTGGGAGTAAGGAGGGGGGAAGAGGGCTCAAGAGGACAGATGGGAGAGGAATAGCGAGGAGGGAGGAAGAGGAGTGAGATGGGAGAGGTAGAGATGTGAAAGGAAGGCAAAGGAGGAAAAAGGAGAGAAGGAGGGGGAGGTGAGAAACTAGGTGAAGAGAGAGAGAGGGAGATACAAGAGTGGGGAAAAGAGTAAGGAAAGAGGAAGGGAGAGCGAGGGAGAAAGGGAAGAGAGAGAACAAGGGAGAAAGGAATGAGAGTGATAAGGGGGAAGGAGGACAGATGTGGAGTACTCAGGGAAAGGAGAGAGTGACAAGAGGGGGGTGCAGGGTGAATGGAGAGAGAGAGAGAGAGAGAGAGAGAGAGAGAGAGAGAGAAATTGGAACACTGGAATAAAACAAGAAAGAAAGAAAGGAAAATGTGAGAGAGGGAGCTAAGAATGGAAGGAGAGATAAGGAATGGAAGGAAGGAGGGAAGGAGATATGGAGGAAGGAGAGAAGAGAGACGGAGAGGAATGACAGATCAGTGGGCAGGAGGAATGTTTGGGGAGAAGGGAGGAGGGAAGGGAAGTTAGGGGGGAGAGGAGGGGGAGAAAGGGGAGAAAAGGAGAGAGAGGAGGGGTGAAGGAGGAGGGAGAGAGGGAGGAGGAGTGAACGAAGGAGGGGAGGGGAGGGAGAAGAGGGAAAGGGGAGTAAAGAGGGGAGGCAGAGAAGAGGGAGGATGAAGAGGGGAGGAAGCTTTAAGGAGGGAGAAAGGGGGAAAAGTGAGGGAGGGGGAGGAAACAGCGAAGGAGGGAGACAAGAGAGAGGAAGTGGAGAAGGGAGGGGAGAGGGGGAGTGCTGTAGGGGAGGGGAGGGTATAGGGGAAGAGGGAGGGATGAGGAGAGAGTAGGAGGAAGCTCAGAGAAGTGGTGTTATTATTGGAGAGAGAAAGAGAGACAGACAGACAGACAGACAGACAGACAGACAGAGGTGGCGTAATTTTGCTTTTCCTCTCTTTAATAGGGCTTTTACTCTACGTACAGTCGGTATCAAAAAAAAAAAAAAATCACCACACAAAATTCCATAGACCAGGGGAAAATAACCAGGACAAGCGACAGGACTTTTGATGGTGACTGTACATCTCTCTCTCTCTCTCTCTCTCTCTCTCTCTCTCTCTCTCTCTCTCTCTCTCTCTCAGCCTCATTTTTTTACGCCTCTCATCCTCCCTCTCCTCCCCTCCCTCCCTTTTTCTCCATTTCACCTCTCCTCCTCCTCCTCCCTCTCCCTCCTTTCAAATCCATTCCTTCCGTCTCTTTTCCCTTCCTCCAGTTTTCCTCCCTCTCTCTCTCTCTCTCTCTCTCTCTCTCTCTCTCTCTCTCTCTCTCTCTCTCTCTCTCTCTCTCTCTCTCCGATCCTCCTTCCATCTCGCTCCCCTGTGAATCCCTCCCTCCCTTTGCTCCTCACTCCCCCCTCTCCATCCCCCCACCTCCTCTCCCCCTTCTCTCTTCGCTCTCTCCTTTTCCACATCTCTATATCCCTCTTCTTTCCCTCCCCTCCCCCTCTCACTCTCCCTCCCCTTCCCTTCCTCCCCTCTAATCTCCCCCTCCTTATTTTCCTTTACTCCCTCTCTTTCTTCCTCTCCCCCTCCCCTCCTCTCACTGCCCCCTTCATCCCCTCTTTCCCCTTTACCTCTCACTGCTCTCCAACCTCCCTCTCTCCCTCTCCCACCCTTACCCCCTCTCTCCCCCCCTTCCCCCCTCCCCCCCATCACGACGGGGTAAAGTTTGACACTGCCGGAGAACGTAACGCAAGTTTTTACGGCCGGAGTGGCGGTACTGCACGCCGAGTGGGGAGTGGGAGTGCCAGGGAGTGGGAGGAGTGGGGGAGGGAGTGGGAGTGAGTGTTAAGGAGTAGGGGTGAGTAGGAGGGAGTGGAAGTGAGTGGCAGGGAGCGGAAGTGAGTGGCAGGGAGTGGAAGTGAGTGGGAGGGAGTGGAAGTGAGTGGCAGGGAGTGGAAGTGAGTGGAAGTGAGTGGGAGGGAGCGGAAGTGAGTGGCAGGGAGCGGAAGTGAGTGGCAGGGAGTGGAAGTGAGTGGCAGGGAGTGGAAGTGAGTGGCAGGGAGTGGAAGTGAGTGGCAGGGAGTGGAAGTGAGTGGCAGGGAGTGGAAGTGAGTGGCAGGGTGTGGAAGTGAGTGGGAGGGAGCGGAAGTGAGTGGGAGGGAGCGGAAGTAAGTGGGAGGGAGTGGAAGTGAGTGGGAGGAAGTGGGAGGGAGTGGAAGTGAGTGGGAGGGAGTGGAAGTGAATAGGAGGGAGTGGGAGGGAGTGGAAGTAAGTGGAAGTGAGTGGGAGGGAGTGGAAGAGAGAGGGAAGGAGTGAGACTGGGAGTGGGAGGAAGTAGGAAGGAGTGGGAGTTATAACACAAGCAGGAGTGGGAATGGGAGTAAAAGTGGGAGGCATATTGGTAGCAAGGGTAACTGGAGTGAGTGGGATGTGTAGTGGAACTGAGGTGGAAGTGGAGTGGGCTTCAGTGGGAGACTGATAGGGAGTGAGTGGGAGGAAAGTGAGTGGGAGTAGGGTGGGAGGGGAGTAGCACTGACGTCAGAGACACGGGTGAGGGAGAAGGGAGGGAGTGGGAGGGAGTGGGAGGGAGTGGGAAGCGAATCAGTGACGTCAGTAATCTGGAGTGTGTAGGATGTAGGAGGAGAAGTGTTATCTGGTGAGGAGGAGTGGGAGTGAGAGGGAGGGAGTGGGAGGAGAGCATGCCAATAATGGGGGTGGCATTGAGTGGAAAGGGGAGTGGGCTGGAGTGGAGGGCCGAGTGGGAGTAAGTGGGAGACATATTGGTTGTGCGAGAGAGAGAGAGACAGAGACAGAGACAGACAGAGACAGAGACAGAGACAGAGAGACAGACAGACAGACAGACAGAGACAATGTGAGTGACGTTTTAGAGTGAGCAAGTGAATAAGTTAGCGTGCGTGCAATTGAGAGAGAGAGAGAGAGAGAGAGAGAGAGAGAGGTGGGAAAGTCAGGCCATTTAAAGCCAGACAAAGCTAAACAGATGAGTGAGGGGGGAGGGGGTAAAGGGGAGGCTCGAGAGAGAGAGGGAGGGAGATACAGAGAGAGAGAGAGAGAGAGAGAGAGGAAGAGAAATGGAAGCAAGGGATGGAAATTTAACGAAAAAAGAGAGAGAGAGAGAGAGAGAGAGAGAGAGAGAGAGAGAGAGAGGGGAGGAGAAATGGAAGCAAGGGATGGAAATTTAACGAAAAAATGAGAGAGAGAGAGAGAGAGAGAGAGAGAGAGAGAGAGAGAGAGAGAAATAGAAACAAGGAGGGATTGAGAAAATGGGTAAAAGGGGGAGGAGGAGGAGGAGGAGGAGGAAGGAGAAGTGAAGAGACGTGAGGATGTAGAGGGAAGGGTGAGATGAGAGGATGATGTGAGACAGGAAGAAAGAAAATAATGGAAGAGGCAAAAGGTCCTCCGAAAGGGTATGGGAAGTAGTTAGAGAGAGAGAGAGAGAGAGAGAGAGGGGGGGAGGGAGGGAGGGAAGGTCTGGAGGGAGAGAGAGTGATGTGTGTGGGTGTGGGAGAATGAGAGGAGAGTCGGGGCTGGTAAGGATTGGGGCTTTGCAGAATGGAATGGAGGGGTGTAACACACACACACACACACACACACACACACACACACACACACACACACACACACAATGGTTCATGCTATCCCCTGTGCCCTTAACCGCCTTTACTGTCATTACAATTGTGCTCAAGAAGCGAGAGCAGGTGTAATGTTTTGCACGGTGTGTGTGTGTGTGTGTGTGTGTGTGTGTGTGTGTGTGTGTGTGTGTGTGTGTGTGTGTGTTTTATCTGTCTGTGTGTCTGTAAACAAAATAACTCAAAACAGTTTTAATTCAGTTTTAACCGATCTTAGTTTAATGGCTGAGACACGTCCAATGTTTTTTTTTTTTTTTTTTTTTTTTTTTTTAACTGGAGGTATAAGGCCTAGGTCAAGTTCCAAGCCAAAGGTCTACCTAGCAGGAACAGTTTAAACATCTTTTATACGACTTAGACCAGGCCTGATGGAAGGGTTTAGGGTAAGGCAAGAATGATGGGATTCGATTTGTGAGAACGATCAGTCAAAGATGCAGGTCATAGGGCAAAGTCAGATTCGATCCGTGTGTCTGTGCATGAACAAAGTAACTAATACAGGTATACAAAGGAGTACAAAAGAGAACAAAGAAAGCAAGCAGCCACAGACCTATCTTTTCTTACGGGACTGTTTGCTACAAAAGAAATTTTTGACTATGATATCTAAGCCGATGAGCCGAAGATAAAGATAGCATTTGATTCGATTTGGACAGAACTTGGTGGTTGGGTAGGAGACCAGCCAAGAGGTTGACTTGCTGCTTTTTATGACACTAGGTCAAAAGTCTAGGTCATATGGGAAAGTTAGCTTACAGACTATATTGGATTTAGACCAGACTTTGTCGAAAGGTTCGGGGTAAAGCAAAAATTAAGGGATTCGATTTTGTTAAAAATAACTCAAAGATCACGGCCATTGGTCATGATCAGTTCAAATAGTTTTGAAAATGTTTGGAACAAACTTGATGGATGCGTTAAGGATAGGACAAGAATGAGCTGATTTGATTTTGAGAGCAGTTGGTGGACGGTGAGGGTCATAGGACAGATGTTCGGCCCTTAGGTCAATAAGTGTGCTCAGGTGATGCATCTGTGAGTGTCCCTTCTTGTTTCTTACTAAAGGCAGACGATCATATTCAACGCAGGAGAGTGTTTTCGAACCGGAGATGATGTTATGTACAGTATGGTCTTTGGTAACACATTCGTACTGGAGGTACTTCCTGAGTTGAGGAAAATCACCAACTGGTAGAAAAAATAAAATATAAAAGACGTCTTCGGCAGTGTGGTGTGATACTGTGACATGTACTGATTCTCTAACGGCACAGATTTAACCCTTTCAGTCTGGACATTTCTTCCCTACAAGATGACTATACTGAACTTGCAGGAGACTTGTTCTTGCAATGAATGGCGTAATGCAGGCTTTGGACCGCATCGGCCTCCTTACTCGTTTATTTCTGCTCACTTACGATTAACATTCTTACGTGTTGTCATGCAAGCTATGTCGATTTTACACAGACGCAGCTAACACCGAAAAGAATACTGAGGTGGTATATGCAGACTACACAGCCACGATGTTAGAAAGCCTGCTAATGCAACGAGAATGCAACCCTTTACGTAACACCCCTCCAGACAGTTTTGCTCACCTTGGGATACTTTGAGAATTTGGAGGAATTAGTTGCGAAATTGATTAACTCCCTTAGTACAAGACTCTTCCCTAAATTGCATAAATAAATTTCTCGTGGCAGTAAGACTATAATAAAAGACGTCATCGTAGTTAAGATATTAAGAGGAGTAGTAGTAAAGATGAAACTAATGATCACCAGGTAATTAAAGTAATGCTGCAACAATAGTAATGTTTCATATATTCAGTAAAATATATTTCGTAATCTGTACCTGAAAAAGAAAATATATGATGCAATCACCTGAATTTTGTACTAAGTCATAGGTACCATAAGACTATTGAAACAGTGTAGTGATGAGTGAAGTGTCTGTGAGTAGGGATGGACAGCGTTCACAACAGTCCTGCCCTACAACACCGTCCAGAGTCTGAGAGCAGTGAATTCAGTTGATTAGCTAAATCAGTATGGTTTCGTTATTATGGTAAACAGTTTTATATATACGGTATACATATATATATATATATATATATATATATATATATATATATATATATATATATATATATATATATATATATATATATATATATATATATATATATTCATTCATTATCCAATCCTACATTGCCCCATGAGGAGAGTAGAAGCCCGGGGCTAGGCAAGTTGGTCCTCACATTTAAGATGAGGGTGACCAGCTTCACTCATCCCTGAGTGGCATTACGTGAGCAATAAACCCCAACCATCCCTTGGATATAAACCATCACCTGCTCAATCCGATTGGAGCGCCGTAATTACTCACTAGACCACCAGGCGCCAAACTCTGGTTATGTCGTTACCACCCAGCGTAGTAAATGGTTTCCTGGTGTACAGGAAACCATTTGGCTTGTCATTCAGTGTAGGGTCACCCACAGGCAGAAGGATGAGGAAAGAATGAAGGAAAGACAGAAGAGGGAGTGTAAAGTCACACGTAGGCAGAAGGACGAGAAAAAGAATGAAGGAAAGTAAGGATGGAAGGAAAGAAGGATGGAGGAGAGGAAAGGGCAGACATCCGTGAGCAGCACTACATCGAATAAGTGGATGGTTAGCGTCCCCACCTACCATGCTTTTTTTTTTTTTTAATCTACCACCAGAGATTCCATGCAGCCATTTGGTTGAATCTGGTACCGACAGATTAACTGAGGAATTATGTAAGTCCTTCAGTTTGAAACGTCTTCCGCAAGCTCAGTGAAGTTGTTTGAAGTTAAGCAAAACTAAATGGAATACTTCACCGTAAAGAAATTATTAAGGTATGATTAAGGGTGTTTGTTGCGCTGTTTTGTGTATATGATCTAGATAACCAGATAAATGCTTTAATAACCAGTTGTTGACCATAACACTATCTATCCAGTCTATCCTCTCGATTCAACCTTTTAGGCCGAGATCGTCAACTTTATCATATCCTTCCAACCTCCAGACGATTTTGTTAGGCATTGGAAGGACCATTTGAGGTGACAGGGTTGTAAACAGTCCCCGATAACCCCCTCACAAGCTGACGTCTCTCCTTAAGCTGAGTAAAATCGTCTGAAGGTAGCAAGAAACAAAAAATAAAAGTAGTCAAAGGAGGGATAATGATAAAACTGGCGGTGTATGGGGGAATGGGAGAGGGAGGGAGGGAGGAGGAAAGGAGAAAGGTGGAAAAACAGAGGAGTGGCGGGACAGAAGGAGGAAAGGAATAGAATAAATGGAGAGAGAGAGAGAAAGAGAGAGAGAGAGAGAGAGAGAGAGAATCAGACTAAATAAAGGGAAGAGTGAGAGGCTGATTATGAAAAGGGAGAGAGGACGGGATGGAGAGGATAGAGGAGAATGGGAAGAGGAAAAAGGAAGGGGGGGGAAGAGGGAGGGGGAGAGAGAGAGGAAGAGAGAAGAGGATAGGGAGAGTAGAGAAGAGGAAGGGAAGGAAACTGGGAGGGTAGGGGAGGGGAGGGGAGGGGAGGGGATGAGAGTGAATGAAGGGTAAGCGTGAAGGGTGATGTACAGCATATGGGGGGAGGGGGAGAGGGAGGGAAGGGGAGACATGAGGAGAGGGTAGGAGAAATGAATGGGGAGAGGGAAGGGCAGAGGAGGGGAGGGGAGGTAAAGGTAGGGAGAGAGAGGTGGGTGGATAATGGGATGGGAAGAGTAGAGGAGAGGTAATGTAAGAGAAAGGGAGGGAAGAGGAGAGAAATGGAGAGCATGGAGGGGAGGGGAGGGGAGGGGAGGGGAAGGAAAAGAAGGGGATAGGACGGGGGAGAAAAGGGAACAGCAAGATGAGAGGAAAGGAAAGGTAACGTATGGGCAGCGGAGGAAGGACGAGGTGGGTAAGGTAGGGTAGGGTAATTGGGTAGGTAGGTTAGGGGAGGATGGGGTAGGGTAGAGTAGGGTAAGATAATGTAGAGTAGGGTAGAGTAATGTAGGGTAAGGTAGGGTAATTTAGGGTAGGGTAGGGTAATATAGGGTAGGGTAGGGTAATTTAGGGTAGGGTAGGGTAGAGTAGGGTAAGGTGGAGCAATGGATGTGAAGAGATGTATGGAGAGGGGACAGGAATGCGAGAGTAGAGGATGTGGGGAAAATGTGGGAAGGGGAAGACGGGGAGACATAACGGAAGGGGAGAGGAGGAGAGGGAATGAGAGAAGGGGAGGGGATCAAGGGGAAGGAAGAGTGAGACAGAGGGAAAGTGAGGGAGAGGGGGAGAAGGAAGATGGGGAAGAGAGTGTGGATGGGGAGAGGAAGGGGAGAGGAGAAGATGAGAGTGAAGAGGAAGGATGAAGGATGATGTATGAGGAGATGGAAAGGGGGGGGGGGAAGAGAGGGTGAGGGGAGTAAACAGAGCAGAAGAATGGTTTAGTTAGGAAAGGGGAGGGGAGGCGAGGGGAGGAGAAAGGTGGATATGAGGCGAGGGGAGAGAAACGGAGATGATTGAGAGGTGAGGAGATGACAAGGAATGAAGGGGAAGGGTGAAACGTAATACATAAAGGGAAAGGAGGGGAGGGGAGGGAGGAGGGGAGGGGAGAGAAGGGGAGGGGAGGGGAGGGGAGGGGAGGGGGAGAAATGGAGGGAAAGATGGGTAGAGGAAGGGAGGAGATGAGAGTAAATGAAGGGAGGTGGGGGGGGGGAATGGAAGGTAATGAAGGAGTGAGACTGCAAGAGTAGAATGGAGGAGAGGAGAGAAGAGAGGAGGAGAGGTGAAGAGAGGGGAGAGGAAAAGGAAGGGTCAGATAGGGTAAGGGAGGTGAGGGTATGAGAGTGAATGAAGGGGAAGGGTGAAGGGTGATATATGAGGGGAGGGTGAGGGTGAGAGGGAGGGTGAGGGGGAAATACTCAAATTAAAGCAGAGGAAGACAAATATACGCAGGGTGCACATATACGCCTCTCTTGCCTGCACTTCCCCATACTGACACATACATACATACATGCATATGTATACATAAATACATACATACATACATGCATACATAAATATATACATAAAAACATACATACATACATGTATACATATGTGTGTGTGTAACAACAACTACAACAAGAATCACAACATTGCAACGAACACGAAAACAGTGAAAATAACTGTAACAAACACAGCAGTAATTACAACGCTGCACCTAACACAACAACAACTGCAACTAACACAACAACAACTGCAACTAACACAACAACAACTGCAACTAACACAACAACAACTGCAACTAACACAACAACAACTGCAACTAACACAACAACAACTGCAACTAACACAACAACAACTGCAACTAACACAACAACAACTGCAACTAACACAACAACGACTGCAACTAACACAACAACAACTGCAACTAACCCAACACAACAAAGCAACTAACCCAACACAACAAAGCAACTAACCCAAGGACACTAATCACATCTGCATCTAAGACTACTGCAGCTGCAGTAAAATCACCTGCACCTAACACAACCATCACAACAGCAGCAGCAGTTACCGTTTTTGAGCTACCGTGACCACAACAACACTCCCACAGTCACAACAGAACACAAAACCCCTATGACAACCACCACCGCCAGCACACCAACAATCACAGCATATGCACACAACCACCACTATAACTAACACAGTCATAGTTAACACAAGACAACTAACAGAACCACCACCACCACCACAACACCACCACCACCACCACCACAACAACAACAACAACAATAACAACAAAGCTGTAACTTAACAACAACAATCTGAACACCTCAACATTGGACAACGTTTTTCTTTGCAAGTATTCAGTATTTAGTTCCTTTCCTGGGTCAGCCCCTTCGGGCCAATGACATTTTAAAATATTTCCTAATGACAGCCGCCAGACAACCTTTCTCGTTAAGGGAAGAGTTCATGTAGTGCAGGGGTTAAGGAAGGCTATACCACACCCCTACAGTTTGCAGTCTCTTGCCAGCTGAGTAAACCCGCCTGATGCTAGCAACAATAGGGCAGAAAACGCCAGTCGCACTGAAGGGGTTAAAATAATACCAACAGTAATAATTGCATTATGTGCCTAAACGCCAAGAACCAAAACAAAAACTAATAATTACCCATTAATCCCTTCACAACTATGACACTTAAGCATTACACCACTGCTGCCTCCTGATGGTTTTATTTGGCTTAGCAGACACACCAGACTGACCTGGTTGGGTACAGTACAGCCTTCACTAACCCCATCACCTGAATAACATCTTCCAGCGTATATATATATGTATACATATATATATATATATATATATATATATATATATATATATATATATATATATATATATATGTATACATATCAGAAAACTGAACACTAACGGCACGTTTACTACTTCAGCTACCAAACTTGTACAACATTTTAGTTTAACTTCAAACTCAAACACAGTAATTTTTAAATTAATGGCACGATACGTGTCTTTACCATATATTATTCCTTGCTGCAACAAATTACTGTACTAGTTTATAAATAGTGCGCTTTCTCATTTTGAAAAACAAAATGTACATTCTATATCGTCCTTCCAGTTATGCAAGGAAAATTACGAATTACAATAATGATACAGGAGTGAAAAGAAAAATAACTAAAATGACAATAAGAACTTCACTGGTTTTACAAATTAATAATAATAATAATAATAATAATAATAATAATAACGTCACAAAAACCGAATGCCAGACTCAGGCGAATGGTGCAGGTACAATAGAGAGAGCCATGATAAATTCCCGGTGAGTAATAAAATCAACAACAACAACAGTGGCAAGTAAACAAGAGCACTATGGATGGCACTACGTCACCCCATGTCAACAACCACTACTACAACAACTACCAACATTTATACAGCGATAACAACAACTACAACAAAGCCTACAATACTTCTACAGCAGTAACACCAAGTCATAATTTCTGCCACATCTACAATAATTAGTGATAACCCTGGTTCAACAACAACAACAACAGTAACAACCACCACCACCACCACCACCACC
>NC_137024.1:28271149-28316149 GCF_032717465.1 Coenobita brevimanus
CTGCCTTACCTTGCCTCTCTCACTCACTTTCTGCCTTACCTTGCCTCTCTCACTCACTTTCTGCCTTACCTTGCCTCTCTCACTCACTTTCTGCCTTACCTTGCCTCTCTCACTCACTTTCAGCCTTCCCCTGCCTCTCTCATTCACTTTCTGCCTTACCTTGCCTCTCTCACTCACTCACTTTCTGCCTTGCCTTGCCTCTCTCACTCACTTTCTGCCTTGCCTTGCCTCTATCACTCACTCACTTTCTGCCTTACCTTGCCTTTCTCACTCACATTCTGCCTCACCTCTTCTCTCACTCACTCTCTTTTTCGTTATTAAACCATTCACTCATTTGATTTTTTTTGGCTACCTTGAGAAGGGTTTATTGAGCTTAGGTTTTTTGAAATCGAGAGATTAGAAAGTCTTCATTAACCCCTTCACTACTAGAAGTCTGTGCTAAGTTGGATCATATCGTGTGTTTGTAGCAATAATATGGTCAGCAAAACACCTACACCATGTTTAATTTCAGCTGACAGACGATTTTATTTTACTCAAGAGAAAGCCAGGCCACCAAAAGTGTTTAAAACTGATATGATTAAGGTTTTGGACAAGGTTAATTAACTTCTTATTTAACTGCAGCTTCAGGGGAAGATTTGACCCCCGGCAACACAATGACGCTTCTCGGTTAATTCTTGTTACCTCCTGACGATTTTCTGTGGCTCGGGGTAAGCCTCTTGTACGACTGGGTTAATGACGGCTATATTTAAAACACCAGTTCAAATCCCATCTCCCAAGCTGAACAAAATCGTGTGGTGGTAGCGAGAATAAACCATGAGACAGGTCACGGTACTAAAGGGATGACACATTAGCATGGTTTACAATTACAGCCTCTTCATATCATTTTATGTTAGTACAGAGATTGTGATAACTTCTTCAATACGACCGTTCCTGGTGGAGTTTAGCAGAATCGTCTGGCAGCAGAACTGAAAC
The DNA here is from genome assembly GCF_032717465.1 of Coenobita brevimanus. Lineage (NCBI taxonomy): Eukaryota > Metazoa > Arthropoda > Malacostraca > Decapoda > Coenobitidae > Coenobita > Coenobita brevimanus. The sequence continues at coordinate 28,272,122 of NC_137024.1, forward strand.
TGACAACTGATCATGGTAGCGAAAGGGCTGATGGTTTTGTATATAAATTATACAGTGAATAAAAATGTATATTCAGTATATGCATAAACAACATAACGTTAGCGTACACTGGTTAAGGCTGAGTATAGTGTGTTGCGTGCAGCAGGTGTGGGTTGGCAGGTTCATGTGGTGGGTGGTGATGACAGTGATGGCGGCTGTTATGTAGGGTTGCCCAGTGATGATGTAGTGGCGGTGGAGGTGCGTTGGTGCGTACTGGTGGGGGCGCCAGGGGCCTCCAGTTGACACTGGCACAGTACCACCATCCCGTGTCTCTGTATGACCGTCCCCAGGGATGACGCACGGATACATTCTCGCTGGCTTGGCAGTCTCTCTTGCAGCACTTTTTCATAGATATATGTTGAATTTTATGTCTTAATATTCATGTGTAACACTGTTACATATATAATTTTACTATCGACATAAATTGCATCATATTATTATCCCGATATAAAAGTGTTATGTAAAAAAAATAATAATGATAAAACTAAGAAATAGGTGCAACGAATCCACACCCCAAGTTTTTTGTTCTCTTATCACCATCATCATCACTGCCTTGTAACTTCCACCATCAGATCCTTGATCACCATCATATTTCTTTATTCCACCATTCAGCCATCGTTGTAATGGCAGAACGGTTAGCAAATTTGGCTGCCAAGCTGCCTGCCAGTTAGCATCAGAAGTTCGAATCCCGATGTGGGCAGCTGGCTTCACTCGACGAAGTGTCCATCCGCCCCTTATGGACTGGTAGGTAAAATAAGAACCAAGGGTAACACCTAGGGCAGGTAACTGTGGTAACGTGGATGATGTGGTGCGCTTGGTGTCTCAGGCTAATGTGTGAATAACCCAACACAGGCTCAGTGACCTACGTTACTGGGATGAGCACGGCTGCTAAGTGCCTCATGGCGCTTACCTCCAACTTTATTTTTACAGCATCACTATTCCCATCACTACTACCATCCCCCCATCACTATCTCTATCCCTGTTACCTCTCCTCCTCCTCCCTCCAAACGACCATCATAACTCCCACATAATTATTATCATCATCATCATCACTACCTTCTCTCAACCATCACCATCCCTATCACCTCTTCCTCCTCCTCTTTCATCAACCACAGTCATAACGCTTAGCTGCTGTAATCATCATCATCATCATCACAACCTTTTCTCTATCTACCCCCACCCCTTCTCCCTCCTCGTACTCTTACCCCTCCACCTCCACATCCCCTCTACCCTTTCCCTAACTACCACAACCACCATCAATATCATCACTACCTCTCTACTATCTACATCCACCTCCTCCTGCTCTCCTCCTCTTGCCTCTCCGCCTCCACCATCCCCATTACCCCCAATCTCTCCCCTTCCCCCACCATCATAACTCCCAGCTCTGGATCATCCCCATGTCAGCTGCTCCCTCTCCGCTGTTGCCACGTCTCAAAACTCACGCAAGATTGCCGCACTTGTTTTACACCTATCTTAATTAAATCTCGCTCCCTCTTTTGTTTCCTTCCTCTCCTCTCTCTAATTCTCTCTTAATATCTACCCGGGTCGGAAAAATATCAGACAAAAGGGAGGAAGTGCTGTGGTGTGTGTGGGAGGGTAGATTTGGCACCGCTGTGTTTGTTGACAAATTTAGAGGCGTGCCAGTATGGCTTTGTTTACGGGTGTGGTGACGGGTGAGTGGTGCATGGTGTCTCCCTCTCTCTCTCTCTCTCTCTCTCTCTCTCTCTCTCTCTCTCCACAGTAACATCTCCCTTTTAAGTCTCAGGTTATCTCCTCAAAATGATTTTCTGAGTACCCTATTCGCCTTCACACACACACACACACACACACACACACACACACACACGCACACACCTCCCCCCCCCACACACACACAGGAGACGCACAGAAATTACCTTTAACAGTAACTCCCCTTTCCTTCTACTCTTCCTCCCTAGCCTAGATACCTCCCTCCCTCCTTCACTCCCTTCCCCTCCTCTCTCTCTCTCCCTCCCTCTCTTCCAGTCAATCTCCCTCCTTACCCCCTTTCCTGCTTCCCTCCCTGCCATGCTCTCTTCCCCATTCTCTACCTTCCTCCCTTGTTCGTACTAGCTGGAGTTGAAACCGCAAATGAATGTTGAAAGAAGAGAAAAGGAATATAAAAGGAAGAGCAACCTTTGAATAGAGGATGGAAAAAGTAAGACAGGCAGACAGATAGACTGAGATAGTTACGAACAGATACACACACACACACACACACACACACACACACACACACACACACACACACACACATCAGAGAGAGAGGGAGAGAGAAAGCGAGAGAGTCAGGTACTAGAAGAGGTCTGAGACGAGGGCAGAGGACAGGCGAGAACGCATAGAAGTCAGTGAAAGAACAGGAGGAGATGAAAAAGAGAAAGGTGAAAGAAGAGAAAAGAAGACAATGTGAGTAAAGGAGAGGACGAAAAAAATGAAAGTCGAAGAACAGAAGCCTAGAAGGAAACAAGACAGCGAGAGAAGAGGAGACAAAAGACAGTGAAAGGACAAGAGGTGCACAAGAAACAACAGTGAAATAACAGGAGAGGAACGAGACAGTAGACTAAAAAGACAGGACGGTGAAAGAACAGGAGATGTACGAGACAGAGGACAGTGAAACCGAGAAGAGAATTAGTGACAGAGCACGGAAGAACACAGAAATCAAGAGACGATGAACAGAACAGAAGAGGATAACAGAGAAACGAAGTGGAGAACAGACGGGGACCAAATTAAAAGAGAAAAGAGGAGACAAAGAGAGGAGATTACAAGAGGAGACAGAGAGAGAGACCAAGAGAACAGAGAAAACAGGAGATAAAGAGCAAGGGACAGGATGGTCAGAGAATAACGGGAGGATGGGGCGAGAGACAGAGACCGAGGCATAACAGAAAACATGGTAACAAAGACGAGACCACTGCGAGGCCAGAAAACAAGAGTGAGAGAGCAGGGCAGGGCAGGAGAGAGGACAGGGGAGAGACAGTAGGGCACGTAAATTCGATAACCCTGATTGATCCAGCCTAATCTGACCTCTACAAACACAGCCCGCCCACACACACACACACACACACACACACACACACGAACGAGGACCGATATCAGACAATACACATATACATACATTACACACACACACGCACAGACACATAAATATCCCAATCTTCAGAATCCTCATGAACAAAAAAAAGGTAACACAGAACACTATTACATCAAGTACTGTGAAATTATTGAACAAAAAGCACACTGAGTACAATCATAATATAGAATATCAGTGTAGCGTATTTGATTCCTTCCAGTGCAATATTAAAAAACAGATGACTTATTCCCACTGCCTACAGACATTTTTTTTTTTATCAGAGAGAAATTTCAAGCATTCAAAGGGCTAAGAGAGTCTACAACACTTTCACTGCTGAGGTGTAGTGCGGGCATTTTATCTTGTTTTATTCCTGACCATGTTATTCATCAGAAAGAAATCCAGTGCTGTCAATGCGTTTAAAAGATATGTCGAAAGAGCATTCCTTTTATTACGGATAACTGTTGATGGAGGTAAATTATGAGATAGATACAAACAAAAGGAATGGATTGTACTAAATGAGGTTTATTTACCAAAACATATTTTTTTTTTTTACTATGCTTTTCATTAATGTAAGGCTGCAATTCTCTTCCTTCCCATATTTTCCCGCGGGTGTGGCACAGAATATGGAGTGTACGAATTACGGGGTTCCGTATTCTGTCAGAATATGGAACCCTGGTTCCGTATGTCAATTAGCTTTTGTTTGGTTCGACTGGGTTACGTTAAATTAGGTTAGATTAGATTAGTTTAGGTCAGACGGTCTTGTGCGGGGACATTGTTAGAGTATTATTTTCCGAAATAAACTACATTCCACAGGGTGTTTCCAAGTTTTACAGCAAAATATAAAACAACGGTTAAAAAAAAAAAAAACATCTGTGTGGGTCATGATTTTGCATTACGCCTGGTCATCTCTTTCTTGCGTTCCATTCATACTGCTATACTGTGTTGATAATTACTTTTTATTATTACACCAGGCGCCCTGGAAGAGTGGAAGGGGTACTGTTTTGCCCTGCGCGTGCATGTGTCTGTGTCTGTCTGTGCTAACAGTATAGCACACACTTTGATCTGATTTTAACTACATCTCGTAGAAAGGTCTGGAGTAAGACAAGGGTTTGGCCTATTCTTTTTCGGATCAACAGCCCAAAGATCAAGGGCACATGGCATGGTCGCCTTAAACAGTTTTGATCCGATTTAGACCAAACTTGGTGGGAGGGTTGAAGATACACAAAGATAAAAGGATGCAGTCGTCAGAACAATCAATCGAAGAGCAAGGTCAGAGTTCGAAACCGTGTGTGTCTGTGTGTGAAAAAACTAAGTCAGTTTTGATATGATTTATATCGAACTTGGTAGAAGAGTTGACAGGCACTAGAGGGTGGATCAAAAATCAAAAGTCAAAGTCACATGGCAAGGTCAGCTTAAAACGTTTTGATCCGATTTAGATCAAATTTGGCAGACGGGTTTAGGGTAAGTCAAGGTTGGAGGGAGTCGACTTTGAGAAGAATCCGTCGTATGTCACGGTCATAGGTCATGGTCACATCTCCAGTCCTATAACTCAAACTGTTTTGATTCGACCTGGACTGAAATTGTTGGAAGGGTTAAGGGTATGGCAAGGACTGAGGAATTCGATTCAGAAAATAATCAGTCAAATGCCAAGGCTTCAAGGGAAGGTCAAATATCGACCATTGTTTATCTGTGTGTGAACAAATGGCTAAAGCAGTTTTTATCTGATTTCGTCCCAACTTGGTGGAAAGGTTGCAGACTAACCAAAGGGCTGATCTACTCTTTTGGAGATAAATAGGGTAAAGGTCAAGGTCACATTGTAGGGTCAACTTAATCAGCTATTATCCGAAATAAATCAAATGTGGTGGAAGGCTTGATGACTGAGCAAGGATGAATTGATTCGAATTTGAGAACAGTTACAAAAAAGTCAAGGTTACAGATCAGTGTCAAAGCTTAACCCCACAACTCAAAGATTTAATTCGACTTAGAATAAATTTGGTGGAAGGATTGAGGGTGCACTACTGGTGGAGAAAATTGATGGAAGGCTAAGGTCACAGGAAAAGGTCAACGCAAACAGTTTTGATTCGATATGGACTAATTTAATGAAGTGGAGGAAGGTAAGGCAAGGTAGGGCAAGGGTGAAGTAATTCGATTTTAAAAACAATCGGTTCACGGTCAAGGTCCCAAGACAAAGCCAAATATTCGTCCTTTAGGCAAATTACTTGGCGGGGGTTCCCTTAATCTGTGAGTGTTCATTCTTGTTCCTGCTGTTCTATCCTGGTGTTCTTGTAATCATAGTTATTGTTATTTTCATGATGGAGAACATGTATTATTTTTTAGTGTGCCATATTAAGAATCTATATGTCAGATTATTACTTGTCGTGCTTGTGTCCAGTGTTATTTGGCCTTCAGAGACATCGTTCCTTAGGGTGTTGGGGCTTCTGTTGCAAGGTAAAAAAGGAATCTAAACACACTCTCTCTCTCTCTCTCTCTCTCTCTCTCTCCATTCATTTCACACCCACTTCACTCTCATCCAACTCACCTCAATCATGTCATCAGATTCTCCTACCTTAATTCCTTCTCTCACTTCCATTTCATCCACCACACTTTCACGTCCTCTGCTGCCTCTCTCATTTCACTCTCTCACTTCATCTCAAGTCATCTCCATTACCTTAACACCTTCAACCCGGGGACTACTCTTTTTTATATTATTCTTCCAATCTGCTGGCGATTTTTCACCATATCAGGATGGATTTTTCGAGCAGGAGGGGTTAGCTGCAGACTTGTTAATATCTCCACTCTTGGAATCTGAATACAATCGTCTGGAAGGAGGAAGAAGGAAATACAAACTGCCACCGTAATGAAAGGGAGTTAACCTCACTTTCTTGTCATTCACCTCACCTCCTATAACCCCAGCCTTATCTCACTACCTGTGCTCTCAATCTTACCTCTCCTCACTCTTACCTCCATCCCCTCAAGACATTCTCCCCTCCCCTCCCCTCCCCACACATCACATCACCTTTTCTCCTCATCCCACGTTAGTTCTGCATCTGTTGTTCCTTCCTTCCCTCCCCTCTCCTCTTCTCCCCACTACTTCCTCTCCCTTAACCTTTCTTCATTCTCATCTCACTCACCATCCCCCTCCCCTCCCTTCCCCTTGTTTCACTTTCTGTCTCCCCACACTCACTTCATCTAACTCTCCTTTCACTTTCATCTCCCCTCCCCTTCCCTCACTTTACCTCCGCTCACTCTTACCACCCTTCCCCTCACCTTCCTTCACCCTCACCTCACCTCCTCTCCTCTTTCCTACCTCTCTCTCACCTCTTTTCTCCTCCCTCTCACTCTACCCGCTCTCCCTTCCCCTCACTCTCACCCCACCTTCATTTCCCTTTCCTCATTTTCATTTCACCTTCCCTCCCCTCCCCTCATCATCTCTCCCCTTCCCTCACTCTCACTCCATTTACCTACCCTCCTTCTCACCTCTCCTCTCTCCCTTCCCTCATACTTACCACTTTTTTCTCCCCTCACTCTTGCATCTCCTCCCTCCCCTCACTCTTATTTCCCCTCCCTCCCTCACCCTCACTTCTTCATCCTCTCCTCACATTTACCTCCCCTACCTACTCTCACTCTCACTTCCCTTCCCTTCCCTCTTCTCTTCCCTCCTCTCCTCTTACCCTCATCTCCCCTCACTCTCACCTCTCCTTGCACTACCATCCCTTCCCTCCCCTCCCCTCTCTTGCTCTACCTTCCTCCCCTCCCCTCCCCTCCCCTACTCTAAGCGACAGAGGAAGTTAATTAGTAAGGGTAGGATTAGCGACCATAAGTCCGATCCTGGAGTGGCCTGGCGGGGATTACAGTGGGGATTACAGGGTTACAGGGGATTACATCAGTACAAATGATTACAAGAGTGCAGGGAACTGCGTGAGTACAAGGGATTACAGAAGTACAGAGGCCTAAGCATGGGATTACAGCAGTACAAGGTGGATTGCATGGGATTACAAAAGCAGATATTACATAGAAAATTACACCATTGCAGAGGATTCCATGAGTACATGGGAGTACAACAGTACAGGGGATTACATACGGCTTAAGGGCATTGAGGGGATTACATGAACACAAGTGACTATAGAAGGACAGGATTACAGCAATACAGATTATACAAGAGATTAAAGCAGTACAGAGATTTGAAAGCAGATCACAGAAGAACAGGGGATTACATGAACATTACAAAAAGTACGGAGGAATATATGGGGATTACAGAAGCACACAGGATTACACAGATTACAGTACATATTACAGTGGGGATTACAGCAGCAAAAGGAATTACACTGGGATTACAATAGTACAGAAAGACAAGTATTACACAGACATAAGGAATTACAGAAAGGGATTACAAGGGTACAGGGATCACACACAGGATTACAGAAGTACATGGATAATATGAGTACAGGGGATTACAGGATTACATGAGTACGGGGATTATATAAGAGATATATGGGTAGAGGGGATTACACGGGGGATTACATGAATACAGGGATTACATGGGTACAGGGAAATACAGGGGGAATTGCATCAGTACAAGTGAGTGTTAGGGTATAAGGGATTACATAGGTACTGGGAATTACATGGATACAGGGATTACATGAGTACAGGGGATTACATAAGTGCAGGGGATTACATGGGTATAAGGGATTACATGAGTACAGGGAATTACAAGGATACAGAGGATTACATGGGTACAGGGGATTACATGAGCACAGGGGATTACAAAGAGGAACTACAATGGTACAACACAAGGGTTATAGGGAGAGAACGAATACGGGGGATTACACAGTTACAGAAGTCATCAACGAGAGATTAGAGGAGGGAGTGCAAAAACAGGGAGGATTTTTAGGATTAACGACATGCAGAAGGGAAGACAGGTGAGGGATAAAAGACAAAAATTCAGATGAGATTACTCTGAGGATTTACCGAGTGGGATTCCTCCTTGGGGATTACCAGGCGAGCTCACTGCATGGGATTACGTAATGAAACATAGAGAAGAATTTATAGACAGGAAGTAGCCAGTTCACTATAATAACGTCATCTATAATTCATGCCATCATCTTTTAGTTGAAGGGCAAAAAAATAAATAAATAGATAAAATAAATAAATAATAAAGGAGACTAGACCAATCCCTCCTCACCATAATACAGTCCTCTGGCAAAAGCAAGTAAAGAATAAAACCAAGAGTACCCGTCATTGCCCGGGTCAAGCCCTGTGATCGTACATACCAGCATTGCTTGGGTCCCTGAATGTCCACTCCCTCACTACCTTGGATCCCTTTTCCCACTACCCACCCCACCCACTCAACCCTGCCCACCCACCCAATCAGCCCACCCACCCCACCCGTTGTAGCTAATAATGATAAATTATGATTGTAGAAGTAATAAACTCTACGGCAAATGGCTACCATGTTTCCACGATGTTGACGATTATTTTTTATTAGTTTTAGTCTTTGCCATCAGAGGCGCCACTTTTGCAACCGTAATGTACACGTTTATATTCGTCGTAAAAACACGCACCTGTTAGAGCTGTTTAGAGAGTTCTAAATGCATCCCCCCCCCCTCGATTTCCACAGATGACAGATATTCTCTTATATATATAATCATCATCATTAGCCGTTTGAGTGTCCACTACAGGACCGCCCTATCCCGACCGAAGTGGGGACGATACAGCCAATGTATCTCTACCAAGTGGCTTAGGCTGTCTGGTAGAGATTGTTTGTAGGGTGAGAAGTGCTTGTAAGTGTAACTGTAGTGTTGGAGTTGCTTTGGATGTGTGTGTAGTCTGTGAACCAAGTGTAATCGGCCCGCGCAAGCCGACTGGGTGCAAGCATACTTTATAGTATGCGACACTGGTTCAACCACAGCACCTCTTGTGTCCGCCAATGCAGTACGTGGCCGGGTGAACACTCCCAAAGTTTATTACCCTGGCGGGGCGCGAACCCTGGCTCACTCGTGTACGAAACGCACACTCTACCACTGTACCACAGAGGCTCCATATATATATATATATATATATATATATATATATATATATATATATATATATATTAGATAGATAGATAGATGGATCTATAAACATATATATATATATATATATATATATATATATATATATATATATATATATATATATATAGATAGATAGATAGATAGATAGATAGATAGATAGATAGATAGACAGATATAGATATAGATATAGATAGATAGATAGACTGATAGATTAATAAATAAATATATAGATAAAACACTTCAGTATGCTGCCAGGGTTACCGAGCATTACTTGAGGGACATACTGAGTGGGATGATTTTGGGTTAACAAACTTACTGCATGGGATTACGTGTTAAAATACAGGATAAGACACTGGTGGGGATTAAAGTGAGATTCAGGTTTAACCTACAATATAACCCTGGCAGCTGGAGGACACCACAAGTTTATAAGGCTTAGGAGAGCACCATAGCAGTCAGTTGGTTAATGAAGAATCTACTTTAAACTCTGCTGTTCCAAGGTTCATTAATCGACACAAACCGTCTGGAGACAACAAGAATAAATTGCAGAAGATGTGACTGTACTGAAGGAGTTAACCCCTTCATACCAATGACGTATTCTTCATAATGCTCTTCCTGGCTACAGACGATGTTATTCAGATCCACATTGATTTTTCGAGGTGGAAAGGCTATATACATCCTTCATTAAGACGTTCGTTAGGAGATCTTACCAAGGTTGTGGAAAATCGTCTGGATATAGCTGGACAGAATACAGAAGTATGCCTCCGGAGTGAATGAGTTAATGGAAGGAAGAAAAATACAATGAAGACTGCATTAAGAACCTAACGAACATTGTAAGAGTAAATCCATCAGTATGACAACGATACTTATTTTCATTCTTTCTACCTCCAGACGATTTTACTCAGCACAGGAGAGACATGTCAAACTGGAGGAGTCAGATACTGCCTTCATTAACCCTTTCTGTTCTGCAAGTACTTCTCAAGCTAATTATATCGTCTAGAGGGAGCAAGAATTATTTTAAAGTCATCGTGCTGAAAGTTTTTTTTTTCCCCCTTTTTCGTTTCTTCCCCCCCAGCCCTTTCTTTTTTTTACCTAACGAAAACCCCTAACCCCTTTCAGCTCGGTTGATGGCCAAGTTTATTTAGGCTGGAGGGTTGATTTGACTCTAACCTGACGAAGATCCCTGACCCCTTTCAGTGTTGTGGATGGCAAAGTATAAGCAGACTGGAGGGTTGATGTCACTAGTAACCAAGGATACTTATTTCCAACCCATAACTACGGTTTATCTAATTTCATACAACCAGGATTATGTCCATCTTATGGGAGTGGCTCAGTTCAACTAGATAATCACAAACGACTGAAGCCGAGTAGTTGTAAAGAAACTGATTTACAGAATTCATACTGATGAGCACATACTGGACAATGCTGATGGGATCTGTGAACACTGTGAGTATAAGGGTTTCAATGCAATGCCAATAAAGATTTCATATGGGATTTAACCCCTTTCAACGAGAGAACCTCTTATTTTAGTCTAAATATCCCCTGAAGGTTATGTTCAACTCATTCGAATTAAATGGGTTAGGTAAAGTTTTCATAAATCTCTTCACTACCAGGGTTTCCACTAACATGAATAATATTGTTAAGAGATGGAATGAACATCAAAAAACGTTGTCGGTTTGAAGGGTTAATACGGATGACCCGTAATGGTTTAACTTTTAATGACGGTGTTGGACAATTTTAAAAGTATAATAGAATCCCGCAAAATTGTCAAAAGACAGTTTTGATAAAGAAAAACTTCCCACAGCCATCACCTTCTACGAGCCGAGCTATAAAGGGACCTTGGGGTCAAGGTCGCTGATCTTCTGCATGTCACCTTAGGAGACTTAGGTCATCAAGACCTATAAGTCCACCATGCTTGGTGGCTAGAGCTATATTCTTTCATGCAAAATCAGATGACTTCTCTGTCTTCCCGAGTAATCCAAAATTTTGGACCATAGGCGATCTCAGAGAATAATGATCTGATCTGGACTATATCAAACACTGCATAATGTCCCAGGTATATGCCATACAAATTTCAGTCTCTGACTTAAGTGGTTCATGAGCTTTAGGGTCACTATTTTTCCGGATCCTATCTGGGTTCCGATAATCGGATCAGGGTGATATTAAGCCAGATGAAGCAGCCAACCAGAACTATAATATACTCGCAGCACAGAATGAAGGCTGTAGCTCAAACGGTGTGCGATTGGCAGCGATTTAGATCTTCCCTAGAATAATAATATTATTGACAAAAATAAGGAAACTTTCCACATGGATGTAGGTAGTTTTAATCAGGGCAGGAATCCTAAAGCTTGGACCAATGAACTCTGCGATTTCGAGATGATAGGCAAAAAGTTGTACGCTAAGTACTTTCCTCAAAAAATTCCCCATCCATCAACCTGAGGAGCAGTAATTGACTGACCCTCTCATGGTAAGGACAACCCTGGTATTTAACTTCACCTAACGCCAGGCAATCATTAAGTGAGAGGGAGACCCCCTCCCCCTCTCCCTTTGGAACTGAGGTGACTGGCGAAAGATACAGAATAGGGAGTAATGGAAGAATGAATATCACTCTATCAACGTTTACCCACCCCTTTTTTTGTCGGGAAAATTCTGATACTGTGTTCCCACTAACGTCAGACGATTTTATTCAGCTCAGTAAGTAGCAGCGATGTGAGTGTATTAACTGAGTACTTTTTAGAAAGAACTGACAACTTACTGTAGACGAGGCTAGCAATACGAATGTCGTCAAAAACTTAATGGATTATTTACGATGATTTTTTTTTTTCTGTTCTTGGTGCCTTGGGAAAGAGTTTTCACGTTGAAGGGGTTATATATAGTGTTATTAACCCTTTCAGTACCAGACGTCCAGCCAAAGTTGAATGAAACCGTCTTGTAGTGGCCTCACTCCAATAAAAAATATGTCAGTGGATTAAAAACGCTAAATGGATAGAACCAATGATAAGGACTGTGATGTGAGAGGCACCTAAAGGAATAGTAAAACATAAAAATACCGAAGGCTTTTACCATGAAAACTAGTGAGTTCGGTGACACCATCTGCTGGACCCTCAGGGGAAAAAAGTTTCTACGCCCAGGTACCGGAGTGGGGGGGGGGATTCAATAAACACAACTAAATGAATGAAAAATCAGGCAACGCTTAGCAACCCCAGACGCTCATGAGGTGCTGATGCTTGGCAACTCCTAGGCTTGTGAGAATGAACTAAATCCTGCAGCATTTATGAAAACCTAAATATCTCGAAAATCGTGCGTCCCAGACTCAACCTTTCATCAAAACTTCCTTACTTGATCCTACAGGCTGAACACTAAATTCCCAGCTTAGCCTCACGCCTGACAACGAATACCACAGTGCAGCAACGTAGACTGTCGTGTTATGTGGGGTGCTGGGTCGGCTGATATATAATAACTGGGTCCTCAGTATTGCAGTAACTCGGCCACTTGGTGACAAAGGCGTTTCTAGGCCCGGCCTCTGGGAGGGTCTGGCAATTAGCATGACTACTTTTCTGTTCTGGTGTAATTCTTTCAAACGGAAGACGCCTTATAAAATTTATTCTTGCTACCACCAGACGAGTACACGAGCATTCACCTTTGGAAGGATCTCTAGTAATGAATGGGTTAATGAAGGCGGTAGTCAATTTCTCCAATTCGAAAAGTGTCTCCTAGCTGAATATATCATTTACCGTTAGCTGGAAAATAATTTTAAAGTTGTCCCCATCATGAAAGGGTTAATGGTACGCGACATCACACCACACAACACAACCACCACATCCACACCACACAACTACCATAATCACATCACACACCACAGCACAACTACCATAATCACATCACACACCACAGCACAACTACCATATAACCACGTCACACACCACAGCACAACTACCATATAACCACGTCACACACCACAGCACAACTACCATAACCACACCACACACCACAGCACAACTACCATATAACCACACCACACACCACAGCACAACTACCATATAACCACACCACACACCACAGCACAACTACTATTAACACTTAAGCTCTTATGAATCATTCGCAGCTGAATAAAGTCGTCTGACATTTCTTAGAACAGAATACCAGAGTTGTCCCGCTCATGCAAGGCTTAAGAACCAATGAATATAAGATCACTGGTGGCCAACAGTTTCGTAGACGAAACTTCATAATAAAAAATACCCACTTCTTATAAATACTCAGCAGGTGATGGACTCTCGTTCGCTAGATAGAGTGGTCTGGTGGCGGCAAGGATGAAGTTACAGGCAGCATCACTCAGCCCTCAGCAGAAAAAAAAAAAAAAAAAAAATGACGGTAAAAAAATATATATAATAAAAGTCGTTCTCAGCTCAGCGAAAACGAGTGCAAAACTAAAGTACTGACATATTGTTGAACTTAATGGAACTAATTATATCGGTTTTACTATAAGTCATTACTACAGCCGCTCTTACTCAAGTAACTGTAACTACACTCTGTCCACTTTACTTTGACCTTAAATGACCATCTCTCGATCCTGAATACCAGGCAGCAACAGGAGAGTATCACTACAATAGGATGCTAGTCATGAAAAAGTGTTAGGTAAGGGATGCAGAGTCACACACACACACACACACACACACACACACACACACACACACACACACACACACACACACACACACCAATCAATAAGTCAAAAAATTCTACGGACACTGCCACCCACATTTAAGTCAACGAAAGCGTCTTATTCCGCCACCAAGGTACAGGAGAAGGGCTGTAAAGGGACAAAATCTCAGCCAGGTTAAGGTGGACGAACTATAACTCCCATCAGGTCGTCTTAGAGGGATTCCTGGTGGTCCTCCAATAAGGGATTTACGGCCGGGATTTACCGAAGTACCCCTGCGATGGACGGACAGGAGGTAATACCGCGCCAGATTAGTCTGCGGGATTACACTGAAGGTTATGCAGTGGTTTTATGCTTCATGGCAGTCCTCACTCACCCCTACTTGCTTCAATCGGAGGAACTGGTGGGTGTGGGGAGCCTTCCTGCACTGTTCTCTTTCCCTTAGTCTTGAAGAATAGACAAGCCACGTTTCATACGCTGCACTCGACAAGGCCCTTGCTCTACCGAGAATGTGGTCGTCACAGGAATCCAGAAGTGACAAAAACACCCCACCCCCCCATCAGAGGACAGTGAAATGCTCTGTCTGTCTGTCTGTCTGTCTCTCTCTCTCTCTCTCTCTCTCTCTCTCTCTCTCTCTCTCACACACACACACACACACACACACACACACACACACACACACACAAAACCAAATAATAAGTCAAAAATTCTACGGACACTGCCACCCACATTTCATTCAACGAAACCTTGTCTGGTGTTTTGCCAAAACACCAGCTCAGAGGACATCAATCTGAACAAATCTTGGGATATGAGTCACTGGGCACCCAATGGTGTTGTGTGTGTGTGTGTGTGTGTGTGTGTGTGTGTGTGTCTGAGTTCCGAGTTTTGTTATATACGTCATGTGTATTTATACCTGCTCAGCGTTAACAGTATTCCTGATTATCTTAGTATACCTGATTATCTTAGTATACCTGATTATCTTAGTATACCTGAAATTATCTTAGTATACCTGATTATCTTAGTATACCTGGTTATTTTAGTGTACCTGATTATCTTAGTATACCTGGTTATTTTAGTATACCTGATTATCTTAGTATACCTGAAATTATCTTAGTATACATAATGATCTTAGCTACGACCTGCCCAAAAGTTCTCAAAAATAAGCCTCTTGATGTTTGATTTCCTTTGTACACCTTGAGAAATTACCAGTGCCCACTGAATTACACTCGGGGATTACCAATGGATTACAACCAGGATTACTGAAGGATTACTAAACTGGATTACAACGAGGCAATACCGTGTGGGATTACTCTGATCAGAAACAACAATGAATTACTCTGAGGATTACTGAAAGGGTTTACTGCTATGATTGCTAGAGGGATTACCGGACCGTATTACAACTCGGATTGCCGAAGGATTATTGAACTGAATTACAAGAAGATCGTACCATGTGGAATTACTCCGAGGGATTACTGAACTGTTATCGCTTCAAGGATTAAGAAGGATTTACTGAAATGAATTACAGCCAGGATTACTGAACTGCATTACCGGACCGGATTACAACTGAGATTACTTTGAAGGATTACTGAACAAGGCGACAATACCGTGTAGGATTACTTTGAGGGATTAGCGACAGGAATCCCCCACGAAGATGACTAATCACGCCGCCCCGGAGACCCGCTGCACCCAATTTGTGCGATGTCCGTTAAGTCGGTTAAAGCCGTTGGAATAATTTGAATTCAAGCGGCCAAGTGAGTTTCCTTAGGCCGGCATCGCGTCTTTAATCAACAGAATGGCTGACTTAAGACCCCCTAGTATCCGCCATCAAAGTAATCAGGGCCGTTAAAACCGTTGCAATAATTGAATTTGAAAAGTTAGCGTAGCACGGACGTTATTACCATGGTGATAGCCGCCAAACTGTGATGGCCGGAGTTTTTACATTTCTGACGCTAACGACCCAAGTACTATAATTACGCTATACTGTATATTTGCTTTATCTGTCTATCCTTCTATCTATGTACCTACCTATCTATCTATGACTGTTTGTCTGCTTGTCCAACTGTCTGTCTGCCTGTCTGTCTGTCTCTCTGCTTATCTATCCGCCTGTCTAAATATCTATCTATCTATCTATTTATCTATCTATCCATCCTATGCCGTATTCTGAGAGGGACAGCCAACGTACGATCATTGCAAGGCATTGACTGTAGCACCAATCAAGCAGGGCAGTACTCCCAAGGTGGATGGAAAGCTGATGACAGGGAGAGCTGGAGCTCCCGTTTCATCAGCCCTCAGGACTAGGTCCCGACCATCACCCTTTACTGAACTTTTTCAGTGTCTCGGCAACACAAAGAGTAGGCCTCCAATACAAGTTTCTCTAACTATCAACACCAGACTACATGCACAGTACACACTACACTTCCTTTTCCAAAATTAAAAAAAAAGTCATGGCAGCACTACACGTGGCCTCGGAGTCCCCAGGGGGGGGGGACCATAAATGCCCCCCCCTTCCGCCCCTCTCCCGGTGACGACTCGAGCTGCCTGGAACCACTGTCTGACTCTCTTCATTTCTGCAACATTTGCGGCCTTTCCTCTAACTTTCGCTCTGTTGAGCACCACCTCTCCTTCTCTAAACCTCACCTTCTTTTTCTAACTGAGACTCAGCTGTCTGAGGCAACTGACAGCAAACCCTTTTCTGTATCCTCCTACTTTCTCTATACTCATTTCAAAGCCAAAGGTGGATGTTGCGTATATGTACGCAACGACCTATCTTGTTCTCGTGTTCCTGAACTCAATTCTTCTGAATTCTCTACAAGCTGGCTTCGGCTTTCCTGTCATTCTCTGACTAAATATATCTGCGCTGTTTACTTATCTCCTAATTCTACTGGCTGTCAAAAATTCTTTGACTATCTTACTTCTACGATGGAACACATTCTATCCATTTCTCCTTTCTCTGAAATCTCCATTCTAGGAGATTTCAATGTTCACCACCACCTTTGGCTCTCCTCTCCTTTCACTGATCCACCTGGTGAACTAGCCTACACCTTTGCTATCCTTAATGACCTAGAGCAGCTTGTACAGTACCCTACCCGTATCCCTGACCGCCTTGGAGAGAGCTCCAACATACTTGACCCCTTCCTTACTACTAATCCTTCTGCTTACACTGTTAATCTTTTCTCTCCGTTGGGCTCCTCCGATCACAACCTTATCACCTTAACCTGTCCTATCGCTCCAGTACGGCCTACGGACCCTCCAAACAAACGACGTCTGTGGCACTTTGGAGCTGCGGATTGGGAGGCCCTCAGGCAGTACTACTTTGATTTTCCATGGAATGACTATTGCTTCCATGGCCGGGAGCCATCGGGGTGTGCCTTGCGCATTACGGAGCTTATTCTCTCGGGCATGGAAGCATGCATTCCTTTCTCATATCCTCTGACTAATGCAAGAAAGCCTTGGTTTAATCACGCTTGTTCTAATGCTGTCTGCAACAAGGAGAGGGCCTATAAAAGGTACCAGAGCCAACCCACCCCTGAATCACATCTTTTATACGTTTCTGCCCGGAATCGTGCTAAGTCTGTTCTTCTCTCTGCTAAAAATAATTTCATCCGTACTAAATGCTCTCAACTCTCAAACTCGAATTCTTCCCGCTCCTTCTGGCACCTTGCCAAAAACCTTTCTAACAACTTTACCTCATCATCCTTCCCTCTTCTTTTCTACTCTGATGGCTCTGTAGCTATTTCTCCTACTGATAAAGCAGATCTCTTCACGCAGACTTTCTCCTCCAATTCCACTTTAGACGATTCCGGTGTTGTTCCTCCATCACTTCTCCCCCTCTGACTTCCTCATGGCTGACATTAAAATTTCTTCAGCTGATGTATTTTCTGCCATCACTGGCCTCAATACTAACAAGGCATATGGGCCTGATGGAGTCCCTCCTGTTGATCTCAAGAACTGTGCTTCAGTGTTTACACCCTGCCTAGGCAAACTCTTTCGCGTTTGTTTATTAACTTATACCTTTCCTTCTTGCTGGAAGTTTGCTCTCATTCAGCCAGTCCCAAAGAAGGGTGACCATTCCCAACCCTCTAACTACCGTCCAATTGCTTTAACATCCTGTATCTCAAAAGTTTTCGAGTCAATTCTTAATAGAAAAAATTTAAAGCACCTTTCCTATCACAACCTTCTTTCTGATCATCAGTATGGGTTCCGTCAGGGACGCTCCACTGGCGATCTTCTCACCTACCTTTCAGACTCCTGGTCATCCTCCTTTCGGGACTTTGGCGAAAGCTTTGCCATTGCACTTGCCACCTCAAAGGCTTTCGATCGAGTCTGGCATAAATCTTTAATTTCCAAACTGCCCTCTTACGGTTTCTATCCTTCTATCTGTGCCTTCATCTCTAGCTTCCTTTCTGGTCGTTCTATAGCCGCTGTTGTAGACGGCCATCGTTCTTCTCCTAGATCTATCAACAGTGGTGTTCCTCAGGGCTCTGTCCTATCACCAACTCTCTTCCTTTTATTCATCATTGACCTTCTAAGTTGTACATCTAACCCTATCCACTCATATGCTGAAGACTCCACCCTTCACCTATCCATTCGGTTCCCGCAATGTCCATCTCAGCAGTTACTTCAACAAACAAGGGACGAGGCTATGGCACACCTAATGTCTGACTTGGCTCTTATCTCTGACTGGGGTAAAAATAATCTTGTTGTTTATAATGCATCAAAGACTCAGTTTTTACACCTATCAACCCGACAATATATTCCGCAGGTATACCCACTAATGTTTAATAATATTTAGTTTAATCCTGCATCATCCTTGAACATGCTTGGGGTTTCATTTACTCGGGACTTATCTTGGAAAGATCATATTACATCTCTTGTAAAATCGCTTCCAAGAGATTAGGTGAGCTAAGCCGACTCCGTTCCTTCTTTACCCCTGCACAATTGTTGACTCTATACAGGGGTTTTATCCGCCCCTGTGTGGAGTACAACTCTCATGTGTGGGGAGGCTCCCCACATACAGCTCTTTTCACTAGGGTGGAGTCAAAGGCTTTTCGTCTCATTAACTCTCCTCCTCTTACTGACTCCCTTCAACCTCTGTCTCTTCGTCGCACTGTTGCATCTTTATCTCTTTTCTATCGCTACTTCAATGGTCACTGCTCCTCTGAACTGTCTGCATGCATTCCTCCTCTTCTACGACGGGCGCGTAGCACCCGTCCAGCAGCAAACTCTCATCCCTTTTCTGTCCAACTCTCTAATGCAAGAGTTAACCGTTACTCCCAGTCTTTCATTTATGTAACAGGTCAACTCTGGAACTGTCTCCCTCTGTCTGTATTTCCTGCTTCCTATGCTCTCCAGTCTTTCAAACGCAGTGTGTCCAGGCATCTCGAAATGATCGGATCTTGAATTTGGCTCTCTCTTGTATTTTGTTTTTCTCTTGGAAGGAACAATGGTTTCGGGCTCGCGGCCTTTGGTTTCTTCTTCCTTGCATAAAAAACAATATATATATATATATATATATATATATATATATATATATATATATATATATATATATATATATATATATATATATTTAACTGCTTATCTATTTAGCCTGTTTTTCTATCTTTCTGTCCGTCTATCCATATTATGCCGCATCCTGTGAGGGGTATTCTATGCATGACCTAAGATCTGTAATTACCTTTATCAATCGGTCTATCTATCTATCTGTCTGGCTAACTATGTATCAATCTATCTATCTATGCACTGTCCGATTTCGTGTCGTGGTTCCCCAAGCATCTTTATCCCTACTCAGTGACGATCCCTCCTGCCCCGCCACACCCTCCTCCCTCATACTATATCCTCTGACACCGTCCCTAAATCTTATCCTTGGCCTGCCTCTCCTTCTTCTTCCAACCATTTCACTCTCATATACTCCTGAAGGGATTAGTGTGTGTGTGTGTGTGTGTGTGTGTGTGTGTGTGTGTGTGTGTGTGTGTGTGTGTGTGTGTGTGTTATTCACAAGCATAAAAAGTACATTTTAAAGTGTGTAATAAAATGTAGGATTGCAGTACATGAAGAAGACACTGGAAGGACGAGTATCCCCATCACTATATCAATCAATCAATCAATCATTTCCTGTGGCACCCCACGGGATGCATAGGGCCTCGATGAACTCTCTCCACCAATATTTGCCTCTTGCCATCTCCTTCAGGTCCCACCAACACTCCTCTTCTGCTTCTCTTTTCATTGTCCTCAGCCAGGTTTCCCTCGGCCTACCTCTACCTCTTCTTCCTCTAGCAGTCCACGCTGGCACATCCTGTATTGTGTATAGATAGATAGATAGATAGATAGATAGATAGATAGATATTTTTTTTCCTCTTTTTCTTCAGTGACGTACTGTTATGCATTCCATGGTTGAGTAATCCCTATCAAGCTGCCTCTTTTTGCCATGAGTCATTGTTTTGTAACCAATGTATATTGTACCTAATATGAGGCTTGTAGCTTGGCCCGTCCAGACCTTCATGTGCCTCCTTTGGGATCTGCAGCTTGGCACAAGGTAATAGTAATACCATAATCATGGTGCTTCTTTCTGGGTGCACTCAGTGGTTAAATAATCGTTACACCGAATTGTTACTGGAGTAGATAACACAGAAAAACGCAGGATGTAGTTATATGTCCATATACTGTGTCGACCTTGTTCCAGCTGTATTGGGCGCACTGCCATCCCTACATTTTCATGCATCTCATGAAATGTACCTTCATACTTGTTCTACCATTTCTAAAAATCTCCCTGTTGGGCATTTAGGAAGATTTGAAGGTTATTCATCTTTAAAGAGTATCGAGACAATGAAAGAGTTAATGAAAATTCTAAATACTTTCCGTTTCAAAAGTCTCTCTTGAGCTTAATAAAATTGTCTGAAGATGATGATAATAATAAGGAACAATGAGGCAGGCAACACCCGCCTTTACAGTCAATCTACGACAGAACTTCTGATGTCAAATTCCTCTCAGACTTGAAATATTTCATCTCCGCGAGACCATCAACCTCCTACTACATTTGGTCCATTGGATCAAAAATGTTTATGCTGGCACACCCCTGTCGTCTTGACCTTTGACCTACTTTTCTCAAAATATAATTACCTCGTCTTTGGCTTACCTTGAACTGTTCTACCAAGTTTAATCCAGACTGAACAAAGTGTTTGTTTAAGTTAAAGGACCTAAAATTTGACCTTGTCCTGTGGCTTAACCTTTGATCGCTTGGTCACAAAACTAAATCGTTTCACCCTTTGCTGACCCTCAACCCGTCCACCAAGTTTGGTCTGTAAAAGATAAACACTGTGAAAGCTGACCTATTCCTAGGCTTTTTTTTTTTTTTTTTTTTTTTTGCCAATATCTGTCACGTTTCATACCCAGTGGATAATGAAACTCCTCTGAGAAAAAGCTCAGACGATTGGCCATGCCACTTTAGAGCCGAGCCGCACCAAGAAAGAAGACCAGTATGAAGAAATCGTGTTCCTAAAAAAAATATGCTTCAGCGTTTTAAGGGTGCGCTTTAGCTATTTTAGGAGTTGCTTTGGGTAAAAAAAAAAAAAAAAAAAAAAGAGGGTCAAGGGTAGATGCTGACAGAGGTTTATTATCTTTATGTTTAACGCTTAGTAAAGATTTGTTTGTAGTGGTTACTGGCTGCGTCGTACTCATCCCTACACCGAGTCCACCAACACTGATAACCGTTCACTCTGTCATTCGGAAAAGTGGCATATCGTAGCGTCACCCCCCCCCCCAATCAAACAATATATCTGAAGAGTCTCACACGTCTTCCATTACAAACTTTTCTACCTCTGAGCAACACAGATCAACACACTCTGTTATCGGCAGTCCGCTGCCTCTCGTCCCTCTTTCTCCATAATCCTCGAATTAAAAAAAAAGAAATTACAAAACCGTTTGGTAGTAGCAAAAATAAAATATAAAAAGTTTTATCGTAGTGAACGGGTCTTAACGGAACTACTCACATTAACCCCTTCACAACGATGACGACTTTTCATTTAATTCATACTGTCACCAGATGATATTTATTCTACGATTTTACTGCACTGTCGTACTGGGCGGGGTTCATTAAGGCTGTATCTTCCTCTTCAGTACAAAATCTTCCCTGCGATAAACGAAATCGTCTGCAGAGCAAGGATATCGTGCGACATCCTTGGGGTGTAGGGGTTTGGGGGCTAAAAGCGTTACTATTCAAACAACAACAGCAACAACAATAACAACGCAGGGACAGCTGTGACGACATAAATATGGCTACCGCTGGAACCGTTGCAAGGCATGAATTACAAAATAATAGCACAGCACCGGCAGTTTTTATAATTACGTCCGTTGAAATCGTTAAACCCGCTTGGATTATTTGGATTTAAAAGAACGGCATTGCACCGTGTTTGTCAATACAGTTACGGCCGTTAAATCCGTTAGATCGGCTATATGCAAAAAAATTGTGCCACATACCAGTAAAACTGCAGCGTTTAAGAACATCTGATATCGAAAGTATGGTTCTAGATCAAATTTGAATGCTAAATCTACTGGGTCAAAAGATAAATATTTTTTGCCATCAGTTATGACTTGAAACAGTTGAGTCACTTGTACTGAAGTATAAGTATCACGATTTATATCTACCCATGTAAAAGTAATAAAGTACCATGTTCCTAAAATTCTCAAGTACTGGAAGCAAAAGGTATCTACTCGTACTTAGTCACATCCAACCTACGAACTATTTCATTATCTGGTGCCAGGGATGGGATACTGCCACACGTGAAGACTGCTGTGATGGGGCTGAGGAACACGAGGCCATCAGGTGTGGATGAGGTTTAGGCAGAGATGATTATATGTCATGGAAAGAGTGCAGTGAAGTGTTTTTTGGATGAACGGAACTTTGTCAGGAGAATAAATGAAGGTTGTGACTGTGCGCAATCTGTATCAAAACAGGCGTGATAGAAATGAACGTAAAATTGGCCATTGTGACGAGAGCTTGTGAAAAGGAGTATAAATTTTTAGGGTAATTTTGGGTCTGGAAAAAGAGCACGACAGGATGAAGATAGAAATATTAGGAAAGGTTTTACACTTTCATGGTGCGAATGGAAAGTTGCTGAATGCTGTTCATTTTTTTTTTTTTTTTATAACAGAAGTGGTGTTGGAGAAGGACGAACAGCACGCATATAGGGAGCTTGCATAAAGATGTTTTAGCATCCACATTGGTGCTACAGAGGGTCGCCTTCATGTAGTGAGTGTGATATAGCCAGGCAGCTGTATATTGTGTAAGTTTTCTGTAATTCCCTACCTATCCCTCGAAAGAAGGATGGTGGACTGTCGGAGAAGGGCCACTTCATCCTGCAGTCCACTCTTTAGATGAACCTGGAGCTACTATTACTACTACTACTACTACTACCACCACTACTACTACTACTACCACCACCATCACCACCACCACCACCACTACTACTACTACTACTACTACTACTACACCACGAGGAAGAGGATGATGATGTAAGACTTGGTGTGGCATGAGTGTGAAGTCATGAGAAAGATGAGTAGCTACGGAATTACTGAGCAGCGTTGGAGAGTGGGTGGGATAAAAAGTAATGTGATTCGTGAAGGACGTAGATTAAGGGCTTCTGCTGACAAAAGAGTTGAAGAGAATGTGCTTAAATGCTACAGCCACATTGAGTGAAAGGATGTGAATAGGGTGATAAAAAAAAGGGTACTTGCGAGTTTGAGGACGGGGGGAGGTGTGGTAGGCCAAGATGAAGCTGATAGATGTAATTGATGGGAGTGTGGCAATGCGAGGTATGGAAATTGAAGTTAGAGAACGGCCAGGTGATAGAGTTGGTTGGAAGAAACCTGTAGGATGTGTGTGCTACCCTTTTTTTGAATTAGTCGTCCATTTAATTTTACCTGACAGGTAATATGAAGGACATCTGTGAAAGAAAAAATGCCATTGAGGGTTATGCCATTGAGGGCGAGTCAGGATTCCGGGGGCTTGAACAGTGAGCAAATAAGTGTGTGGCCCATTCAATGGGAATGCTGATATTAGTTCTCCCTCCAGCTCGTCTATTCTACCCTTACTTTTCGCACCTTACCTCACTTTGACATCAGGTGGGATGATAGTGATCAAGAGAGACAGATCTGGTCGACCTTGTTTAGCGGGAAGCAAGCGTCTGGGCCCGAGGCAAAAACTTAGGAAAGAAAGTAAGAGAGTGTTTCAGACACAAAGAATTGACAGTGATTGGTCAGCATCCATGTTTGCACTGTGCCACGATCTGTCGCTGGCCAGTGGCCACAGACTCAGACCTCATTACAGAAATCGAATGTAACGAGTACTTTTCAACTTTTTTTTATGTAATAGAGTAAAAGTACAGTATTTAAAGATCATACTCATGTTTAAGGAAATGTAATTACAAGTTATGTACTTTTTAGAAAACAGATGCCGACAAGAGTTACTAATATACAGTACTCTGGCAAACTTACATCGCATGTTTGGCCTAACAGTTAGCATAGATAAAGTGGTTAGATACCTTGATTTTAGGGTTGGGAATAAGACAACAAAATAATAGATGCTAAAACGATAAACGTATTGGCTGTATTGAGTGTTAAGATGAAATATTATACCGGGGTGGTGTAACGCGGTAAGCTCCTTGGCTGAGATACAACACTGCCAGCCATCAGACCAATACACCAATGGCCATTATCCCTGACGCGGGGGAGAGGGGGTGAGGTGAGGGGGAGGACTTCTCAGTTTAATGAAATATTCTGGCCTTAGACAACAAAATCCTCTACGCCTACTTTCAGATGGGTTAATGGAAAAAATGAAAACTGCTAAGGGGTTCGGTATACCCATAGATGAACACGTTTACCTGCCATTAGCTTAGAATACATTTGAACACGTTTACCGGCCATTAGCTAGAATACATTTCCTCAAGCGCTTAAAAAAAAAAAATGACATTCCTCTGCACTGGCAAAAAGATAAAATTCCTACATGTGCTGCAGCCATGGAAGTGCTTAAAGGCGATGGGTGGATGAAGGAAGATGACATGAGTATACATATTAAAGGTTACATATATAACCTTTAGCAGGGTGATATATGAGAGAGGAGGCGTCGATGGGAGCGGTGTCAATTCAGCTATGGGCGTTAAACCTTCCGATGACTTCCATTCAAAGTGTGTCATAAATCTGTGCGGGTGTAGTCCATCTTTAATCCATTAGAGTGGCGGGGCGCGAGATTTATCCTCCGGGGCTGGGAGCGACGCCCAGCCCTGGTATCCTGCACCTCTCGCACCTCATAAACGGATAACGTATGGAGGGCTGGGGACCACTTCACTACTCTCTCTCTCTCTCTCTCTCTCTGGTGTTGGTGTCTGTTTTACCTTGATTGTTATTTTCTACTTATTATTTCTTCTTCACCTCTCTTTTTGTTTGTACTCCCTCATCTCTATTTTCTTTCAAGCCTCCTCTCTCCCTACAGCCTCCTATCCACCCTGCCCCCCTCCTCCCTCATACCTATCCCATTCCTGTTCCCTGCTTTCCCCCTCTTGCCTCACTCCTGCCGGCTTCCGTTAGAGGGACTCGTGGGTTGCGGAAGCCTTCCTGCATTGCTATCCTTGTCTTTGCTTCATAGAAAAGTTACCATATTTATGATCGATCATACAGACAACGACCTCGAAAGGACCACTATATATATATATATATATATATATATATATATATATATATGTATATACTGTATATGTGTGTGTGTGTGTGTGTGTGTGTGTGTGTGTGTGTGTGTGTGCATAAGAAATTATCCACACTCAACTTTTATGACCCAGTTTCTATAGGCCTGTAATATTTTATCAACTCTCTACGTCAAATAGTTTTTTGGTCTTACTACTCATATAATCCTTATAAACTCAAACAGGCACTCTTCAGTGAAGAACTTTATGCTTTAAAAACGTTATCTGAGAACAACAATGTTATTATTACAAAACTAGACAAAGGCAATGGTGTGGTATTATTAAACAAAGCTTCGTATGTCGAGATGTTTGATATTTTAGGTGATCGTACAAAATTTGTGCACGTACTGGAAGACTTATTCACAGTAATACTCAGGTGTGAAGGTAAGAGAAAGAGTTTTACGCACACTTAAGAGTAAAAGCATTATTAGTGACTGTTATTTCTCAACTGTATGTAGGTGGTTCAAAACCTGGCATAGTGTATGGCCTTCCTAAGATACATAAAGTGGGTGTCCCTTTACGTCCCATCGTCTTTGCCATTGGCGCATGTAATTTCGGCTTATCCTAATTCCTTGTCCCACTGCTAACACCCATTACCACTAATGAGTAGACTGTAAAGGATTCTTTAGGTTTTAATAAAGAGCTGATGAATGAATCCTTCGGTGACTGTGTTATGGCCAGCTTCGACATCGTCTCTATTTACGAACATTCCTGTTGCTGAAACTATCAATATCTGTTTGGATCGTTTATTCTCCAGTACTTATAACATTAATGGATTTGAGTCGTCTCAGTTTAAGAAAACTTCTGAAACTGGCAACCAAGGACAGCATATTTTTATTTGACAGTAAAGCATATAAACAATGTGATGGTGTTGCCGTGGGATCACCTTTAGGACCGACACTAGCCAATGCTTTCCTGCACTACCACGAAGAGCGTCGGCTGGCTGAGTCTCCTAATGATTTTAAACCCTTGTTTTTTGTCGTTATGTTCATGACACCTTTTTGCTGTTTAGATCTACTGATCATGTCCCGTTATTTCTCAGTTATTTGAATTCTCAACATGGCAACATCAAGTTCACCTGTGATCTAGAAAGTGATAATAGTTTAGCATTTTTAGATATAAATAATCTCCGTAGGAACAATAATTTTGAAACTATACAGGAAGCCAACCTTCACTGGATTATGCATGAAAATTTCTTCATTGCTCCCATTGAGCTAGTCAGCATTCTTACCCACAAAGTCTATGAGTTATGCTAGAATTATTTTCATCTTGAAATGGAACTTACTTATATTAAAGATTTATTGTTTAAAACTTGTTTCCCAAAAAGATTCACCGAAACGTACATTGGTAAGACTCGTAATAAATTGCTTTCGGTTTCAAAGGTCCAAGTCATCACTGTTCCGAAAAACACTATATACTTTCCCACAACATACACTTGACCCCTTAGCTTCACACGTAGGAACAATCTTCAAAAACTCCTAGCTCAGCACTTCCCACAAGTGTCACTTAGAGTTATATTTAAAACCCAAAAAACTATCCAGAGTTTTTTCAAGGTAAAAGACACCATACCCTCACACTTACAAGCATCCGTTGTTTGCCTCTTCACGTGTGCCAGCTGTATGGCGGCATATATAGGTAAAACAAAAAGACACCTAAAGACACGAATCCATGAACACTTAGTTCTTTCAGTTCAACCAGGCCAATTAGTCACCAAACCACCACACTCAGCAATACGACACCACTCACAACACGACAGTCCTCTCATTCCCACTTCACAGTTCCTGGTGACAGCAACAATGACACGGACCTTCCCATTTTGGAAGCTTTGTACCAATATCGTTTTAACCCTTCAATCAGTGACATAGCTGTCTGTGAACTGTTTTGTTTTCCACCCTAGGTAACTTTCTTAAACTATTGCACTTACTTTTTTACAGATACGTTTTGCTTTCTTACTCCTACTCCCTTCATTTTAGATTAAATTATTTATTGGTTTAAGACCGCGATATCTGAATGGACTTCGTTTATGTACTTTAATGTTTATATCTTGTTTTGATCGTTATGAGATATAGTAACCTAAACTATGTATATTTCTCGACTGTCCATTTAGCTCTGAAGATGGAATAAGCATTTTCCGAAACGTCAGCAAATAAAGACCCTAACTTTGCCATGATGTTTGTGTTCTGCCTGGTGATCCTCTTCATATATATATATATATATATATATATATATATATATATATATATATATATATATATATATATATATATATATATATATATATATATATATTGTAGCGGTTCTCTACCTGGAAGCGTGAGCAATTTTCAGGGAGGGAGCGAGAACTCAGCATTGCTGAGAATGGCCTAAACAAGTAAGTGGTGTGTGTGTGTGTGTGTGTGTGTGTGTGTGTGTGTGTGTGTGTGTGTGTGTGTGTGTGTGTGTGTGTGTGTGTACTGACAGGAAGACATTCAATCAGGTAAAAAAGTTGGGGGAACCATTCTTTCAGCAGTAATGACAGAGTTTGTGTGTAACAGAGCTGTTGGCCACTCCACGTAATTAAACCCATCGGTAAACTATGCAACTACCCACCACCCGCTGCTCACCCCTCCACCCACTCACTACCCAACAAGCCAACACATCAATCAACCCTAACTCAAACAAGCACCCAGGCTAATCAATACATCAACGGTACTAATTAACTATGTATTCAACTATAAACAATCAATTCCCTTACAATTAACACCCTTAATGCTAGGATTCCTTTTAGTAAAAAAAAAATAACAATAATAATAATAATAAAGTAGGCGATTTTATTCATATTTATCGGCCTGCGTGAAATATCTATGATTTACCAATAATTCAGTCAACTACGTATTTAACTACCAGCGATCACTTTTCTTTTAGTAAGCCCTCTGGCAGGTTTTCCTTCAGCTAAATAAAGCTCGTCTGGTACTGGCACACAAATAATTGAGTCCATATTAGTGAAAGGTAAAACCAAAGTATTTTTTAGTCCCTCTCTCTATTAGATTTTGTTTAAGCTGAAAAAAATAGTCCGGTGCTAGTCTGCAATTAAAACCTATAATTCAGCAAATCTAATTAACTACTCATTCATCTTAGCACTCCATTTTCTTTCCTTTAAGCCTTTTCTCTGGCGTAGACTGAATAAAATACCCCAGACCGACCAACACAGTCCCTCAGCAAATAAAGCGCTTTCACTACACCCTCTGACAGTGAGGGGATTTCTGTCGGGTGGATAAAATCGTCTGGTTTTAGTCAGCATAAAACACCATATATCCAGCGTGGTCCTTAAACAGCACTCCACTAGCAAATCATCTGGGGTACCTTATGTGCCGGGGACGGTTCAGTGTGCTGATGTGGGCCTGGGTGTGGCAGTGAGGGTATGAAATACTGAAATATTAATAACGCTGACTAAATTTAATAACCAGATGAAAGAGTAAGAGGTAGTGCTGGTGGTAAACCTAAGCTAATAAGAATGTGAACCCAGTGAGCTAATAAGAATGTGAACCCAGTGAGCTGCAGACTAAAGATGTCCATCTCCTGGAGCCCACTATCCTCCTTTCGCGGGGTAGGGGGGGGGGGGAAGTGAGGGACGTTTGTATACCCAAGCAGTGGAGCCACCCAGCCATGTAGGTGCCATCACCTGAAGGCGTCCCTCTCCAGAACCAGGTGAGGAAGTTAAAACCTTTATTCACTGTTTATCCTACTTCTCTTCACCACAAACGCCCACCATTTAACCCTGCATTAACACTCTAACAACCGATCCAATCACCCACCTGGTCCAGTACCACCCTAACCACCACCACACCAATCCAACTCTCATCATCTCAATCACCCACTCAACCCTTTGCCATCCACACAACGGCAAACCATCACTCCCATAGTATATTTCACTTTACTGCACCGGGTAACGTCAACAGCCGCCCCGATATTACACCCTCCAAGAGTAGGGGGCCGGGGCCAGGCTAACGTGGTCGAGAACAATGAAGAATGAGCGACTGCCTTACACCTCTTGTAGAATAACACTAAAATCAATTTAAAAAAAAAAAGGACGAAAAGGAAAACCCCTATCGCTGGTGAACTCGAGCTGCAAGAGGTACATGATCATCCTACCCCCAAGCGGCCATACACCACTATACAACTAGGTCCGATAGAATTTAAAGGCAGATGCAACATAAACAAAGACTGAAGAGTCAGGCGGTAAAATATGATGGTGAAACTAGGAACCGCAGTTGAAATCAGAATATAATGTGACAGATGGGATAGCCCATCATCCACTCACTTGATGTGGGGCAACCTTCAGGTGACTCTTCACTGAGTGATAAGCTAAGCAGTATCCTCATAGCCCAGGAAACCATTTATTGTGTTGGGTGGTAACCATATAGCCAACAAACAGACACATGGTGGTTTGGTAAGCTAAGGTGCTCCAACAGGATATGACCCACAACGGTTTACTGTACAAGTCACCTGTGGGATGACTGAGATTTACTGCACACATAATAACAGTCACTGACCTTACTGCTTCTGATGAAGTTTTAAATGACTGCATGATACAGTTATATCTGTATATCTATCTATCTACCTATTATATATATATATATATATATATATATATATATGGAGAGAGAGAGAGAGAGAGAGAGAGAGAGAGAGAGAGAGAGAGAGAGAGAAACTTCACCGTGAAGAAATGTATGCAATTTAACCACGGGAGAAATTAAAATAGAGACAGTAGGTAGTCTCGTATATTTCATCTGTCTGAAGATGTAATATACGAAAGTACTTATACACACGCTTGTGTGTGTGTGTGTGTGTGTGTGTGTGTGTGTGTGTGTGTGTGTGTGTGTGTGTGTGTGTGTGTGTGTGTGTGTGTGTGTGTGTGTATAATAATAATAATAATAATAATAATAATAATAATAATAATAATAATCCATCCATCATCCAATCCTACATTGCCCCATGAGGAGCGTAGGAGCCCGGGGCTAGGCAGTTGGTCCTGACATTTAAGATGAGAGTGACCAGCCTCACTCATCCCTGAGTGGCAATACATGAGCAATCAACCCCAACCATCCCTTGGATATGAACCTTCACCGGCTCAATCCGATTGGAGCGCAATAATTACCCACTAAACCACCAGGCGCCAAAATTTGGTTACATGGTTACCACCCAGCGTAGCAAATGGTTTCCTGGTGCACAGGAAACTATTTGGCTTGTCACTCAGTGTAGAGTCACCCACATAATAATAATAATAATAATAATAATAATAATAATAAAAATA
The DNA here is from genome assembly GCF_032717465.1 of Coenobita brevimanus. Classification (NCBI taxonomy): domain Eukaryota; kingdom Metazoa; phylum Arthropoda; class Malacostraca; order Decapoda; family Coenobitidae; genus Coenobita; species Coenobita brevimanus. Next base: position 28,302,981 of record NC_137024.1, read on the forward strand.
ATAATAATAATAATTTTCGATTTATTTATTTACTGCAGCAGTGGCTGAAAATACACAAATCCTTAGTCCAGTATCTTAACCTAAAGGGGTCAGCAGGCTGACCCTGGCTGCTGCTGAGGAGCACCGACACACTACCAAGCCTCACCAAGGCTGGAGTGAGGCGTAGGCACAAGGAGACAGGCAGCCTAATCTTTACCCCGCTGAGTTTTGAATCCTTGGGGGTCTTCCACCACAACGCGCCTTGAGCTACACTTGACAGGTTAGAACTCACCTCACCCACACAAGCATCGAGGCCTAAGCGGGGCTCGAACTCGGGCCACTTTGATTGGGAGTCTAGTGCTCTATCAACCGCGCCACCAGGTGTGTGTGTGTGTGTGTGTGTGTGTGTGTGTGTGTGTGTGTGTGTGTGTGTGTGTGTGTGTGTTTAGCTCGACCCTCTACGTTCCTGATTTCAAGCGCGTACAAAACTGGAGGATGGACGGATGGATGGGTGAAGGGATGGTATTACAGTATGTGACATGTGATAAAAAAAAGTTCAGCTAACGGTCTCACCAGTTTGTAATGAGGCGCCAGTGATTCACACATCGCTTGTTGTATATCAGCCACTCTTCCAGTTGTCATATATCAGCGGCAACACGACACCAGGAACCAGTGCACCGTAGCAAGGTGGAGAGGGCTATGTGAATCACCCACTGTCGACTTTTGGCGGTGCTCGGGAAGACGTCGCATCCTCACAGGTGAACAAAAACACACTTTTTAGTTATACTTGTTAACACCTGATCTGGCGGGGTCAAGGTGGATCGACCCCGTGGCAACCAAAACACCCCCCCAGAGGACAGCAACTGGACCAAACTTGGCGTGTCAGCTACTAAATCCCAAATGGCTGTGAGTGCAAAGTTTAATGAAAAACGTTTGTAGGGGGTCCGGAGTTTTTCTACATACAAATAAACTCAGCGTCAATAGTACAGTTAATCAGGATCGTTGTTCCAGCATTTCCTCCAGCCTGAATGATGTATGCGTATTGGTATAACGGTCACCTGCAGACAAACACAGAGGCAGATACAGTAGAAACCTGACAGAAAAATACGGAGACATAAAAGTTGTAAGGTCAGGTGAAGGTGGGTGTGTGGCGGTAAGGACACTGGTGGGTAGGCGGGAGGGCGGGCCAGGTCGTGTGTCCTGGGTTTACCTTGAGCGCCTCGTTAAGCACCTGCGCTAATCACCTCACGCAGGGATTACTCTCACACACCATCATTTCACACACGTCTTTCTTCCTTTTATCATTAACCTTTTATGTTTTTATTGTGTATTTCCATTTATATGCCTTTTGTCACAGTTCCTTTTTTCTTCTCTCTCTCTCTCTCTCTCTCTCTCTCTCTCTCTCTCTCTCTCTCTCTCTCTCTCTCTCTCTCTCTCTCTCTCCCCTTGGGTACCTTCACCATATTACTCACAACCCTGAATAGGTAACCTGAGGTCTCCTAGACCCCAGCCCCCGAATATTATTTTTTTATATATAAACTTACGGTAGGTGGTAGGTTGGGGCCCATCATCCACTCACTCAATGTGGTGCTGCCTTATGGTCTTTACACTGAGTGACAAACCAAATGGTTTCTTGTAACCCAGGAAACCATTTACTATGCTGGGTGGTAACCATATAACCAAATTATGATGCCTGGTGGTTCAGTGGGTAATTAAGGCGCTCCAATCGGATTGAGCCAGTTTAGGTTTATATCTAAGGAGTGGTTGGAGTTTATTGTTCACCTGACGCCACTCAGGGATGAGTGAGGCTGGTCAGTCTCATCTTAAATGTCAAGACCAACTTGCCTAGCTTCGGGCTCCTACGCTCTTCATGGGGCAACACAGGATTAGATGATGAATGAATGAATGAATGACTTAAGGCCGCGGGATCTGTCCTCCCATCCACCTTTCTGACTAGTGAAGCCCTTCATGGGGATGATGAGGTCATTCCTGGAATTGGCTCTGATTTTGCTCTATAGAGTCATTGGGGTCTATCAGACACCAGGTGACCTAACGTGTTAGGTCACTGGTCATTCTTTGTGTGCAGTTAATTACCAGTCCCCGTCCCGGAGGGGCTCGGCGACGGGTATTGTTTTCTCTCGGTTTATCTTTCTGTTTGTTTGTCTGTCTATTTGTTGACAGCTTTACGCGAAAACTACTGGTGTGATTTTGACTAAAATTACAGGGATGGTGGGCTATGACGTACCGTAATGACCCTCCGATCACCTGATTAAGTTCTGGGACTAATTGGGCCAAGACCCAGGCTGTAGGCCCTCCAGATGTAAAATATAAAAATCGTTTTTCGCCATAACTCCTTTTAAATTCGTCTTAATGACATGAAACCAAAACCTAAAGGTACTTCTTTCAAATCTGCATCCTATGACATGCCTCATTACATCAGGGGGGTCATCCCCAAGTTAGCGGTAGGGGGGTCAGTGTCAGGTGGGTCGGGACTAAAATTTCAAATGGGCATAAAATCGTCCATTTTCACCCGACATACTCCAAATCTGATATGTGGCATATTTGACTAGATATCCTGTTGTGTTTATACGTCAGCACTACATTGATTGCCGGGGACGTGTTTGCTGTGCCTTGGCACCGCTTCTTGTTTTCATTTGCTGTGTATATCATTTTGTTTACAGGAAGTCCCAACATCGGTCTACAGCAGATGATCCAAGAGATTAAGGTATTATCTTTCAGTTTTGCTAGGGCTAAGGTTAAATTAAGCATATACAATATTTTGCCCTTTTTTTCAAAAATTTCTAAAAATTATTATGAAAGACTGACTAAGAGGGTGTATGTAGGTGAGGTGGAGGGAGGGAGAGGGAGGGGTAGACCGAGGATGAGGTGGAGGGATGGAGTTGAGAGGTATATGAGGGAGGGGGGGTGAGTTGGGGGGAGGGGAGTCAAATGGTGGGTGACAGAGTGACTTGGAGGCGTTTTGTCTGCGGCCACCCTTTGCGGGATTAGGGCGTCGGGCTATAGATAGATAGATAGATTATTTCATTTAAACTCTGGGCGTTTACCATCCACTCACTCGATGTAGTGCAGCTCTCGGGTGTCTGACCTTTCCTCTCCTCCATCCTTCTTTCCTTCCATCTTCTGTCATTCTTTCCTTCATTCTTTCTTCATCCTTCTGCCTACGGGTGACTTTACACTCTCTTTTCTGTCTTTCTTTCCTTCATTCCTTCCTCTTCTGTCACTGTGGGTGATTCTATACTGAGTGACAAGCCAAATGGTTTCCTGTTCACCAGGAAACCATTTACTACGCTGGGTGGTATCCATATAACCAAATTTTGGCTCCTGGTGTTTTAGTGGGTAATTACGGCCCTCCGATCGGACTGAGCCGGCGAAGGTTTATATCCAAGGGGTGATTAGGGTTTATTGCTCACCTAATGCCACTCAGGGATGAATGAGGCTGGTCACTCTCATCTTACGTGTCAGGACCGACTTGCCTAGCCCGGAGCTTCGACGCTTCTCATGGGGCAACGTAGGATTGGATGATGAATGAAAGATGAATAAACTTAAATTTTTACTGGCCCCAATGAAGGAAAATGGCTTGAATTATTTGTGTATTAAAGCACACTCCAATAAATCAAACGTATTTTTTTTTTCCTTGGGGTCTGTGAGGCCTCGGGTTACCTGATGTGGTTAACAAAAAGGTTACCTGTCCACCGTTAACAAGTATGATATGGTGCTGGAGGGGGACGTCCTCACAACGTGTCACCGATGTAACCAGACTTCCGCTGCCTCTATATACAAACTTCCATCAAGTCTCCCAGACACCCGAAAAGGGAATACTGGACTGGAGGGGAAAAGCAAGTTGCCTGCAGTCCACCGGGGTCACGCCTAGATGAACCTGGGACAACAACAACAGCAACAAAATAATTGCTTTCATACTATTGCCACTGTCTACGTTCTCTTTCATTCGGTAACCTTTTGAGTACGAGGACGCTTTTTCTACTTTATTCCTGCTATATACAGATAAAAATACTCAGCTCGGGCAGGACCCCTTACGGTGAAGGGACCAAAAAGAACCTCATTAACACTTTCACCGCGATGACTTTCTCTGTTTTCCTCTTGACACCTCTACACAATTTTATTCAGCTGTGCAAATGTGTCTTTTAGCCTTTCCTCGTCTTCTTTGTTTCTTCTGTCTTCAGTATCCTCCCCTTCCCTGCTGGGCTTTTTCCTTCATCACTCTCCCCCTGCATGTCTCTGTTTTTTCTTCCTTTTCTTCTTTTTCCTTTCCTTCTTTTTAGTGTGTGTGTGTGTGTGTGTGTGTGTGTGTGTGTGTGTGTGTGTGTGTGTGTGTGTGTGTGTGTGTGTGTGTGTGTGTGTGTGTAATTCTGCGCACAGGAACAACAGCCAGTTTCCTGCAGCCCAGCAGTCTTCCTACACGCCACACACCATCAGTTGTGACCACCGCGGCACAAATACCCACCGTCCATATTGAATAGCCTACACACTATGGCTGTCTTCTTCAGGGCTGGTACATATGTAACAGAGAGGGTGAATTTTACTACACGTAGGTAGGTCTTGTGGAAAATCAGTATACTCTGTTTTTACGCAATTCGATTCATCACACTCTTCTCTGTCCCAGTCCGGCTTCGAATTCGTGTCATTTTAGGCATGAGACAACCTCCCTATGCACACGGTCACCACCTCCCTCTTATGCTTCGTTGTATATTCCTTTGTTTCACTTCCTCTGCTAGACTTTATTCTTCCTCCGCTTTTCTTATTTTCCCTTGATTTCATCCCTTTATCACTTTTCTCATCCTTGGTTTGGTTATATTCTCGCTCACATAGCAAGGGAGGGTATTGTTTCATTCCATAAGTGTGTGTGTGTGTGTGTGTGTGTGTGTGTGTGTGTGTGTGTGTGTGTGTGTGTGTGTGTGTGTGTGTGTGTGTGTGTGTGTGTAAATATAATAACTAAAACAGTTTTCATCTGATCTGGATCAAACTTGGTGGAAGTGTTGAGGATCAGCCATAGAGTTGACCAATTACTTCTGAGAACAACAGGTGGAAGGTCAGGGTTACATGGCAAGACCAATTTAACCAGTTATTGTCAGAATTAGACTAAACTTTACGGAAGGATTCAGAGTAAGTCAAGGCCAGGTGAATTCGATTTTTAAAGCAATTAGTCAAATGTCAAGGTCACAGGGAAAGGTCAGAAGTCAAGGTCACAGGGCAAAGTCAACTCAGACAGCACTGAACCGATTTGAATCAATTGGTGGAAGTGTTAAAGGTCAGGCAAGTATACGATTCTCAGATGAACAGTTAGTCGAAGGTCAAAGATGCAAGGCAAAGTCAGCTCGGCCCTTATGAGCAATGGTGGACGCGGGTACTGTTGCCTCTGAGTGCTCCTTCTTGCTTCATTCTTGTTTTTGCTTTATTTATACATACACAGCGGGTACTCATGGATATGCATACAACCAAACACGCAATTAAGAAAAAGTATTGTACACAGACATGATGAATCCTACCGTGAACTACGCCTGTCCACTCATGTAACTGCTCCCCTGCCACACACACACACACACACACACACACTAAAACGCAGACATTTCTACATTCTCCAGTGGTCTCGGGTTGCCCCTCACCCTTAACCCGTCGCTGCTCCCACGCTAAAACACCGCGAGCAAATCACACGCACACGCTATCCCTCCCCACCCCCTCACACACACACACACACACACACACACACACACACACACACACACACACACACACACACATAATAAAATGAACACACTGACAATAAACCCCTCACTCTTACCCACCTCCCCAGTTCCAAACTCACTAGCAATCGTCCCCACTCGACCCTCTCATCTTTTCCACCAATCCTCCCCCCCCTCTCTCTCTCTCTCTCTCTCTCTCTCTCTCTCTCTCTCTCTCTCTCTCTCTCTCTCATGTATTTTTAAACATTAGTATTATATGCATCTCTTTCCCTCAAAAATTTCACCCTCACTCTCACTCTGCCTGCCTACCTAACTACATACTTACCTACCTATACGCCATTCTATCTGTCTACATATTTCTCTCTCTCATCACTCTTTTACACCATCTATTCCTCGGCCTTTCCCCCGTCCGCTCCACCTCTTTCCCTTTCTTTTATTTTTATCTCACAAGCTCTCAAATTGCACCTGGCCTTCCCCACCACCCTCTCACCTTTCCCCTCCCTTCAAGGCGGGTTTGCTCCTCACACCAGCGCCGGCGAGGCAGAGTTCAAGTTTTCTCTCCAAGATTTCAGATCCAGGTAAATCTCTTGAGAATTCCGCCTCCAGGTAATCTTTGTCTTACTTTTATTTCCCCATTTTTTTTTCTTTACATTTTCGTGGGAGTCTTGTACAGATTTGTGTTATGGATTTATTTGCTAACATCTACAGTACGTCTTTATTAATAAATACTTAGCATTTTCAGTCACCACCCTCTTGAAATCAGACAGGTTCTTAACATGTTCGCATTATAGGAGAGGACACATTAGCCAGGATCAGATAGATTTCCTGGTACCTGCAGTTTGGAACCCGTTCATTACCCTAAGTCTTACCATAGCTGAATAATATATTATGACGGAGACCAAAAGAAACAGAGCAATCTGATACTAAATGGTTTAATATACTGACAACTGTTTTTAATAATCCTTCATATAAAACACATCCTCATAGTCCATTATTATTCTACACTGAAACTTTTCTCGACAGAGTTTAAGAAAATGAAAGTTCAATCAAATCGCTTACGGTAACAGTTTGGCGTCACGAAACTCTACTTACTTTTAACCTGGTTTTTGAGGCTGCTTATCAGATATAGTGTGTTTACATCCTTGACGAATTATGTACAACAAATTCTGTAATAAGGCTAACTAAAACAACCTCTTTCGTATTAGGATATCTTATATTTTATTCTTGCTGCTTTCAGACTGCCTACATCGGCTCCGGAAGGCCGTGTGGGAGTGATGGGATTAACATCGATCTTCTGTTTTATCCTATTCAGTACAAGGCGCTGTCTGTTAACCTCTTCAGGATGTTTTCAGTTGTCTTATGTTTTATTTTTTCCACAGCCAGACGATTCTGTTCAGCTTACGAGGGAGTTCTGGTAGTAAATGAGCCACAGGTCATCGCCAACCCTCTTCCCTACCAACACGTGTTTTAGCTTCAGTTCTTGCTACAGCCACAAGATTCCAGCCAGCATAATGGTGCAGGGACGTCGTTCATTCTGACCCAGGATCCAGTTTTTATTTGTTTACAACCGCCAGACTGGAGTATTTAACATAATTTAAGAAACGACAGCCTCAGGTGAAAGGGACTCCAAAAAATTCCATCCGAGAGGTCTTTCCAAACACTAATAATAAAATCGCAGGAATGTTGCCAAAATAATTGATAATAAATAAAAAAACAAAGAAGATGTGGTTGTACGGTATAAGTTAATGCGCTTCTCACCTATTCCCAGAGGTAAATAATGTTCTAATTTGTTCATCATCCATATGACACATTGTTTAAATTCTGCAACTCTTCATATTTCTTCTTAATGTTGTTCCAAATCTTCATATTTCTTCTTAATGTCGTTCCAACTCTCCCCTTCAGCAAAAAAAAAAAAAAAAAAAAAATATTCAGCTCTTCATTTTTGTTAATCCGCAACATTTTCCTCACTTTTTTTCAACCTGTCACCAGGACAAACTTATTTTGCTTTCGGTTCTATTTTTTTTTCTTTTTTTACGTTTTACATATGTTCGCTGCAGGAATATGTTCTTGTTCTCTGTTTACCATTTCGTGGCATGGTTTACCGACGTTTATTTAAATTTCATCACATCATTAATAATCCCTCATCAACTGCTGCAGTATGTTGACACCTACCTTCTCTCTCTCTCTCTCTCTCTCTCTCTCACTTACAGTCGTCAGACATGTCCTCAGATCAAAGGAAAACCTCTCTCCTCGGAGCAAAAGAAAAATAAATAAATAAATAAATAAAACTACAAAAGCCATGGTGTTTCCTGTCGGACCCTCTGTTTAAAGGCAAATTTGAAACACGAAGGCCAGGCGAGAAAGTATTTTAGTTTCCTTTCCAACTGGGGAGACAACGGCTAATCTAGAGACGCATGTTAATTCACCACATTGTGCAATCACGTTGCCGGAGGCCGACATTATCCGTATATCTATGTACCGTATCTGTACGTCCATTCATCTTTCCATCCATGTAAAATATTTTTGTATCCATCTACCCATCCACCCATTTAGCCAATTTTTTCCACTACCCACAAATCCATCTATGTTTCCTTTCATCTACCGTATTCAGCTAACATTATGTCATGCATCTATTAATCCTTTATTTGTTTATCCATCTACCTCTATGTTTCTATCCCTAACAGTTATTCAGCCAAAATATTTTCCACCACGAACTAGCGACAGACTCACGACAGATTGACAGATCTATCCCACATAACAAACTGAAATCTACCGTACCGGTGTCTAAACTTACTTCATGTAATCCAAACTTACCAAAAACTAAGCTAAAATTTTGAGAAAACTCTAAATCTCTTGACAACCATACTGGCTACAGCAAAACTGATGGGCGCCAACCCCCTTCTGAGACTACTGCATCATATCTTAACCTCCTCTACACGTTTCCAAAGATCAGCCACCAAATTCTCAAAATGTCAGTACTTACCTAATTTACAAACTCATGACAGAGAGATCCAAAGGTATGGCGGTGTAGGTTGACAAAATCATCGGTTTCTCAGTGACTCAGGGACAAAGGCGCTTTAAACAAGGGCCTGGGAAGGTTCAGTAAGAATGTCATCTGATTGAAAGGGTTAATATTTTCCCATCATTAAAAATCATCTTCTGAGCCAAGAATATCCGCTGCGCTTTCACATTTTCTTGCCAAAAATTCCTCGCCTTTTTTTCTTTCTTTTTTTTTTTACTTATCCCATCTAAAATTTCCCGCGATTTCACCTGCTGCCCTACAAAATTTTTGCCTCCTTTTACCTTCAAAAATTTCTCAGATATTTCCAGGCTGCTTTCTCTGTCTCTGTCTGTCTACCTGTCTCTTTGTCTGTCTGTCTGTCTGTCCTCTCTCTCTCTCTCTCTCTCTCTCTCTCTCTCTCTCTCTCTCTCTCTCTCTCTCTCATCCCCCGGCGAGAAAGAGAGGTGACAATATCTGAGTCTGACTGTCACTCGAGGCTTGAGCTAATATACATTGATGTGCTGTCTGAGAGAGAGAGAGAGAGAGAGAGAGAGGTAAGATGAGTAAATGAGTAAGAATGAATAAATCTAACCCATTCGGGATATTGAAGTGAGGTACAGTTGAATACAGTAAGTGCTAAGTACGAGTGAGAGTGAGCGAGTGAGTTATAGCGAGTCGCTAATTAAGAATGTTTAAGATAATGTATATAAGAAAAGTAACCGAATGAGCGAGGGAAAATGAGTGAAAGCAATTAGGAAGAGTGAGTCTGCATATCTCGGGATGACACTGTTACTCGTAAGAAGCGAGATTTGCCAATTAGGTAGTTCAGGAGCTTCTAGACTCTTCCCGGTGTTTACCCTAGCTTCGGTAAGAGTCAGAGTTGCCAGTTTGCCTGCTATTTGTGAGCATAGTTATTTCTTAAGTTGTGCATTAATTTTTGTGCTCTTTTTCTCTAGGATGTTTTATTTAGGTAATTATTAAAGTGTGTAATTTGATTTGGATTTGTGTGCTAAATAATTTACAGTGTTATGTAAGAAAACTCTGGCATGTTTTGGATGTCTCCGAGTTGGTAACTGTGGTAACCATGCTCTCTCTCTCTCTCTCTCTCTCTCTCTCTCTCTCTCTCTCTCTCTCTGGATTACAGAACTGTGGAGAAATGTAAAAGCTCGAGAGTAATGTAAGGCTATATTAGGGCGGGGAAGAGACTAGAGCGAGTTCAGTCGGTCTTCAGTTCAGTTTGAGTGTAGTGCAGTGTCGGTGCAGTGAAGTTTGTATATTTTCGGTACTTGTGAAAACAGTGAAGTGATGGCAAACAGTGAAGTTTTACTGAAGTTCGTATATCATCGGTACTCGTGAAAATAGTGAAGTGTTGTCAGGCATTAAGTGTAATTGCAGGTAGTAAAGTTTGTATAGCTCCAGTGCTTGTGAGAATAGTGAAGTGAAGCTGGAATGCGTTTAGTGGAATTATCTGGAAAATAAAGACTGTGAACTTTAAGAAGCCAGTGTTTATTTTCGCCTCAGCTGATCTTGTGTACTGTACACCGGAAGGCTGACCATAAGAAGAACAACTCGCTGGGTAACGTCCTTCCTGTGCTGAACTACTGCTGTTGGAGCCTGTGGCAGTGTGGGGACGCGGACTTAACAATATGAAAGTGAACGAGGGAGAAAATAAGTGAGATGCGAGTGAGTCAAAGCAAGTGAGTCACACATTCAGAATGTGTATAAGTTATTGCAGCATGGGAAGGGTAAATGAGTGAATGCAACTGAGAGGAAGAGAGGTATGAATGAGTAACTGGGAGAATAATGAAGTAATGGGCATTCAAATTTAACATTGTGGAACGTCTTGGAGTTTGCAAATGGTGATATTTTTGTTTTCGAGCGATGTGTGTAGGTCCGATGTAGCTTTAATAATTAGGAGACAAGTCTTTTTCATACCCAGTTCAATTTTTTTTTTTCCTTTTTCTTTTCTTTCGGTATTTTGGTGGTGAATTTTGAGATATATCACTCAAGTAGCAGCACACTTTTTTTCATAGGCTTTCCAGAGATGTGTGTGTAAAGTCGCTGTTGTTTTATAAGCCCGTGAAATTATCCAGTTCAGGTGCAGTGCTCTACCTACCACGGGTCTCGTAGTGTTCTCGATCGCTCGTTTCGCTCACTCCTCGAACAATGAAAGTGAGTGTGAGAAAAAAAAAAAAAAGAGGTGAAAGCAAATAACTACATGAGAGTGAAATGGAAAGGAGTACGGTAAATAAAAGAGGTGAGTAAATGAGTGAGGTGAGAAAGTGAGACAGTGAGCGAGAACTAGTGAATGAATGTATGATGACAGTAAATGAGCTAAATAGGTGAGTGAGATAGTACGGAAGTGAGATAGTAAGTGGTTAGACTGTGAGGCAGAACAACGTATGATTGAAGTACAGTAAGTGAGCGAGAAAGTGAGGTAGTGACTGAGATGAGGATGGGTACAACATACCTTAAATTACTTGTGTTCAGTCTCCAGATCACACACACACACACACACACACACACACACACACACACACACACACACCGCTCGCTGGTGCAGTGGTAACGTTCTTGCTTGCCATCTGGTAGACGGGAGTTCGCGCCTCGCTCAAGTTGCGAAAAGTTTCACTGACGAAGTGGGTGGTTACTGTCCCCCTTGAGCAAGGGGACGGGTGTGTGCATGTGTGAAGGTCACAGCCTTGCCCTTAGATCGGACTATATGAGCTCTCAGCTCCCTTCCGGGAGGGTAAAAGCTGACCATCACGACCATCTGGTGATCCTGACCGACCCGGTAAATTACACACACACACACGAGCAAGCTTACATCCGGAAACATATACAGAAATACCTGCACAGGGACTAGTGAAATAACACACACACACACACACACACACACACGCACACGCACATTTACTTGTATTTGGTATTTCCTGATATATACCTATATTTTTTGTTCCATTTCTATCTCCTTTCTTCTATCTCTCTTCATTCGCTGCTCTTATAGCTTCATTCGTTCCTTTACTCCCGATCTCTCTCTCTCTCTCTCTCTCTCTCTCTCTCTCTCTCTCTCTCTCTCTCTCTCTCTCTCTCTCTCTCTCTCTCTCTCATTTTTGCTGGGTCCTCCCAGGGTTCGGCCTAGGGATGGCTCTGAGTCACTGACATTAACAAGAAGGGTGCCACTCGTCTGACCTTCCAGCAGTCAGACCAGTGCCACACCATCAAGGCACTCTGTACTGTCCCACTGTAATACCAAGACTGTCATGCGAACACCGTATTCCAAGCCTTCAGATATATAAAACACTATAGAGAATATATTGTATACATGTGTCACAATATACAGCTAAAAGAGAATGATATGAACACAAAATAACGTGATTAATATTTCAGTTTGTAGACCTTTCTCTCTCTCTCTCTCTTGTTCCTGCCTCCCTTCATCCCTCTCCCCTCCTTCCTCCCACACTCATTTTTGCCTCCCTCCTGTCTCCTCTCTTCATTTTTTCTCTCCCCCCACTCCTTTCCTTTCCTCTCTCCCTCCTTCCCTCCACCCTCTCTCTCCACCCGTCAGTCCTCTTTCTCCACCCCCACGTTTCCTGCCTCACATCCTCCTCCCTCCCTCCCTGCTCCCGTCTCCGCTCTTCCTCCTTCATTCCCCCCTTTCCTCCCTCCCCCTAGCACTCCTCCCTCCCTCTCCCTGCTCTCTCCCTGTCTCCCCTCCGCCCCAGAACGTGACCTCCGCGGCACTCCGGCCACAACAACAACAACAACAACACAACTGATGATAATAATGGCACACGGAAATTTATTGGGAAACTGAAGTGTGGAGAGGCAGGCAGGGAGAGCAGCTGAGGAGGGAGGAAGGGAGGGAGAGAAGGAGGTATTGAGGAGGGAGGAGAGGAGACAGAGGGAGAAGGAGGAGGAGTTGTGAAGAGAAGGGGAGGGAGAGAGGAAAGGAAGGAAGGAGGGAATGAGAGTGCAAAGGAGGAGGATGTAGAGAGAGAGGAAAGAGAATGTAATGGGGAAGAGCAGGCATAAGAGACTGAGTGGGAGTGAAGTAGCAAGGAAGTGGGAGAAGAAGAAGGATAAAAAGGAGAAAAACATGAGGGAAGGGAAAGAAGGATGGAAAAATGATAAAGGTAGGAATGTGGACTAGAAGATGGGAAACAGAAAGAAGAAGCAGGAGAAGGGAAAGGCAGGAAAAGGACAAAGAAAGAAGGAAAAGAGACAGAAAGCGAAGGACAGAAGGTGGGTGAAAAGGAGCGAGAAAAATGAGAGAGAGAGAGAGAGAGAGAGAGAGAGAGAGAGAGAGAGAGAGAGAAGAATGAGAGACGAAGAGGGGAAGGATGGGGAGAGAAAGAGGGAATAAGGGAGGTAGATAATAAGAAGGAAATGGAGAAGGAGAGGAGAAGCAAAAGAAGGGAGATGTGAGAGAATGAGAGAAAATGAAAGACAGAGGCTGAGGAGGTCAA
>NC_137024.1:28323649-28336149 GCF_032717465.1 Coenobita brevimanus
GGTCATAAGAGTGAATCTGGAACCCAAACCTGAAAGCTGAAAGACGCATCACTCCCAAAACAGGTGAAAGAATAGGGAGCCAAAATCAAGTTCCGTTGTTCTGGAAATGCCTGGATACACTGTCCTTGAATGGGTGGACGTCGTGGGGAAGGAGAATGGTAGATTAAAGAAAGCTGTTTCGGTGAATGGCACCTGTGTATAGTAAGTGATATTTGGACGCAGAGTTCAAAAGTCCAGTCTGCACTGCAGCAGCGATATTGTAGGGCAGTACTCCGCTACTGTTTTTTACTTCACGGCGAGTTATTCAATTTACTGGCCTCTTGTGACACACTTAAGAAATATTTGTCTTGATAAGTGTCAGAATATTGCATATAACAATTTCTATTTTTGCTGAAAAATGATGAAAGAAAACAACAATTGTTTATTGTACAGTACTGTGTATTTAAAGTAAGGTACTAATTTGTTTCATGTTCAAGAAATTTAATAAATTATGAAATACGATTATTTTGAGTGCATGCACTGGTATGCGTTTACTTACCGCACATAATACTTTGAGTGCATGCAGTTGAATGCATTTCCTTACGCCACATGAGATGATTACTCAGAATTACAGACTTCCTCAAAAGATAAACTCAGGAAGTTTTACTGAGACAAGTTATCAAATAAATATATAACAACATTTATATTTCCAAAGCCAAGTGCAACACAATTTGTCATTGAAAACTGCTGTCAGTTATAAATAAAAATATTATTAAAGAAAATAAATGTGTATCATATTTTCACTGAAAATTAATGAGAAACGTGTGCCTGTTTTGATGAACACAGCATTTTAAATGTCTGACTCTTATGTAAAAAGGCAAACCAAGTTCCTCGTCTAGTGACTTTAGATGTGATTTCTGTCCTTTAATACTACAAGTGTTAACGCTCAAAAGCTTATTTAACAGAAATATGTTGTTGTAAATGGCAACAGCACGTCAGCAGCACAATCGGAGATAGACGGATACTCTCTTCTCAGCTCTACCCAAATACGAGTATGTGTAGGGGCACTTCACTGAACTTAACTTTGAGGTTACGATCACTCTTGATAGCCACAAGTTCCTCTCGAGCCTTCAAGGAAACATAACTGACTGATGCTTCAGCAGCTGAAGCAAAGGATTACGAACCGAGTTACACTGTTCTGTATAACACAAAAGTTTCCTGCTACGATATTCCTTCAAAGTGAACAGTTCAATGTCAGGGTGAACTCTTACAGTAACGCGCTATAACGTAACAACAGCCAATACTCCAACATGTGCAAGAGACTCAGCATCCAAGGTGTGCCACACTGAATGCTTTACGCACGCACTCAAAAACCTTTCACCCATGTCCCAGTGAGACAGTTCCTGGTGTCAGTTTCGTAAGCAGCCTCCTAGTATTACAAAAATGCATGAAAAAGAAAAGTAAACTATAATGCACCAGTTTACACATTTCTAACGATAAATTATTTACATTATGCACAGTTACAATAATATTTTTACCATGGCGCACCAGAGAGCCTTTGGCGGCACGACTGCAATAGAGAATGATGGAAATCTGTGGGAGAAAGAGAAAGGAGGAATTTGAAGAGAGATACTGTTGAGTAGAAAAATTACAAACGAAGATCGAGAGCCAGGGGAAGAGATGTAGTGGAGTAGTACTGTTGCGATTACAAGTTCGGCACGCCACCCTCCCCAGCTGGCTGTGGTCGTGGATGATTGCATGAAATATTTCTGTGATACCATTATGCAGCACACATAAAAAAAAAGCCAGGGAAGCAAAGATACTCTCATATACAAGGAGGACTGACGGATGTGGAAGACAGAACAGTATGCTGGCAAGGGAGTGTCGGTGAATGTTTGCTGCTGATAGTAAATGAGGGAAGGCTGCTTGGAGTGGCGGGAAGGACTAGTAATGGCTCCTGACAAAGGGCTATATTTTCGTCGGCACGGGAAGATTCATAGCACTTTTCCTTACCAATTTAATATCCACGCTCGGCATTAATTTTGTGATGTAAGCTTTCATTTTATTTTATCGTGGACGGTTTGCATAAGTATGACGGACAACAGTATTAATGTGTGTTAATGAAATAAACTACAGGAAAGAGGTGCCACAGAGTCTGCTAACCACACCAATACGGCCCGAAGCGGCTGGGGGGAATCAGGTCTCAGTCACCCTAGATGAACTCTGGGATTGAGCGTCGGATAACTGATTTATAGAAACGTCTGGTGGTATAGTGCTTAAAATACACCAGCTGGAGTGGCGGCTTTGAGGAGATACGATTGCAAAAAGCTGACTAGACTATTAACTTGTTTCTCTTTCCTCTGTTCATCTTGTGTTTAAAAAATAAATAAATAAATAAATAAATGTAATGTCAGTAAGATAAACAAAGTGGTATATTTGCCCCCAGTGAACTACGTCAGCCTAGCCTCGGGACCCTACACCTCGAGGGATAGAAAATGGGGTTGACTGTTCGACCTCTGTGACAACAACGAAAACTTTAATCATCTCATTCTCGCTACCGACACATGATGATGACGATGATGATGATGATGATGATTATAAGTATTATTTTTATTATTATTATTATTATTATTATTATTATTATTATTATTGTTATTGTTATTATCATCCTTATTATCGTTGTTGTTGTTGTTCTTCTTCTCCTTATTATTATTATTATTATTATTATTATTATTATTACTATGATTATTATTTTTATTCTTTTCTTCTTATTCTTATTATTATTATTATTATTATTATTTTTGTTATTATTATTATTATTATTATTATTATCATTATTATTATTCACCCGGACCTCCTTTCCCACCCTAGGGCAGGGTGAGATGCAGCGATGTCCAGACAGTCCAAATTTGCCCACTCCAATGGGCCACGCTTCCATTCACTCATCATTCAAGCCCCCGGATTCCTGGCTCTATCGGATACGACCAAAAACATTCACCACGTTCTGTAGCTTCACATAAACGTATCCGATTATTATTATTACGGTATTAGGCGTTAAATCCAGGTTGCGTTACGAGCAGAGAGTTGCTGTTTCCGTATTGCGTTAAGGACATAATTAACCCCACTAATAAAAATAAGCACTAGATCCAGGTCGTGCAATATACACAGCAATTTAGGATCATGTAAAAGAGGTCCTTCAATGTTTACGGGTTGTGAAATGGATAAAGACTCGTTATATCCAGTTCACATTTTGGGCAGAGTCAGCCATGGCCCCCAAAATGCTTTATAAACTCTTCCTTAAATCCTGTTTGTATTATCGGCAGGTGTTCACTATATATGCATTGTGTTATTGGTAAAGGTTCATTCTATCCGGCTCCTGTAATCGAGAAAGCTTCCACATACATTCTCGTTGCTGATGGAGGTCCAATATATCCGCATTGCGTTACCGAGATGGAGTCTAGTATATCCGGTTCACGTAATAGGTACAGGTTTATTACATCCACATCATGCTGTTGACAAGAGTTGGCTATTTCCGTATTGCATTGCCGATATAAAGCTTGTTACATCCGGTTTACTTTACGGACAGACTAATTAAATCCCGTTCACGTTAGCGATAAAGGATTGGTATTAAAGCCGGTTCGAGTTATCGGTAAAAATGTTCTCTATACCCAGCTTGTGTAGTCGATAATACACTGTTCTTGGTTTGTCTGGCTAAATCCATCTCACGTTGCTAAAAAGGTTCGATACCCCGTCCTTTCGTGCGATCGGTAAAAGAAAAAAACTTCACTACATCCGGTTTGTGTAACTGATATACCTTCCCTTCCTGGTTTGCGATGCTACATAGCGCCATAACAAACAACAATCCATCTATAACCATAAGAGGAAATTAATTATGCACACACACACACACACACACATACACAGTCTTGTCTCGCACACACGCGTTCTCCCTCCCTCCCTCCCTCCCTCCCTCTCTCTCTCTCTCTCTCTCTCTCTCTCTCTCTCTCTCTCTCTCTCTCTGAACCACTATCTTCAATACAACATAATTCTCTGATTTTTTCACTGCTGTCACAAGATGTAGTCGTTTAAAAATATAGTCGTAGTGAAGGTGTGCCACTCTCCATTAACTCCCTCCCCTCAGCCCAGTGTCTTTAGGTCTTCACATCACAGTTGAAACCCACTGCATGGCCTTAGTTTCTTCCTTTTTTTCTTTCTTTTTTTTTCTTTCAATCACCTTTTCACCTTGACGCCATTCATGTATATCTTCAATACTGCTCTTTAAACTTGGCACAATTGTTCCTTTGCCACATATCCCTATATTTTTTTTTTTTTTTGTGGGGGGGGTGAGGGGGACCTTCTATAAGGTTTTGTGGGGTCTAATATCAAACCAAAGAAACACACAAATTTTGAGATCTCGTTTCAGTATGTTCATTGATCATCAGGGTGGAGTGACAAATATTTCTTTTCTACTATCCATTTCTGACAGTGTGGAAAAGTTGCCTCATGTTGTGTCTAGTAATGCTACAAAGTTTCAGTGAATTTGAGAAACTTCGTATGGTGGCCCAACATTACCAAATATTGTACCTTTTTATTCTAAAATATCGTTTCACGAAGTATATGGAAACTGTCTTTTTTTACATTAATTCCTTTACATAATACTAAACTTACCTACATAATAAAGGTAATTGATATACTATAACAATACGGTAATAGAAGGTTTTGTATTTTTACAGAATTACAGACAATATGTCGCCAAAAACTAAATCAACCTGAAGCAACACAATGTGTCCCATTTTTTGTGCATCCAAGGAACAGGACTCTCAGATTCTGCCACTGTACCATGATGTGATGCAGTATTACCTCCTAGTTCGTCAGAACATAAACGCAAAGAGAGATGCAAATGAAATATCAGAAATTGTTGCTCAAGATGTTCAAAAAGTATGGGGAAAAGCATCACTGCCTGTGGTAAGTCATAGTCATGTTTTGAAAAAAAAAAATCATGATGCGTACAGAACACTTATGAAACCTATGAAAGCAGACACAGCAATTCTTACAAAACTAAAATAAAAAGATTCTAAGATAGAGCATCAAAGGATCTTTTTGATATTTGTACCTGTAAGTGTTCAGATTTTTCATTGTGTAACAGTACAAATGATCACAAAGTACGGTACTAAAGAGAGAACAACCTTTCCTCTTAGATCAAACAAGACTCAGACTCATGGTCATAGGCTCAGTTGATTATGCAAGAATGACGCAGCTCCAAGAAAGAGAAAGGAGAAAGTCAAGGGCATTTATTGCTTCTGCAAAAAAGGACAATTCTGAAAAAAATACAGACATAACAACCGAGAAAAGATGGCTGATAATGAAAAACCTGATTCAGAAATTGTAGATGAATCTGAAAAGGACGAAGACTATGTTCTACCCTTGTACATGCAGAGGACTGTGGAAGTGGATAATGACCAGAATCCTTTGTCATCAAAAGAAAAGCCCAGTACATCTCAAATGAGGCTAAAATGATTAACATTTGCCAGAGCATGTGGCAGAACAGGAGTGTCTGATCAAACAGGTGCTACAATGCAGTTTTGGAAGATGTAGGAATTACAAAAGAGAATAGTTCAGGTATTGTGGACAGGAATTAAATACGACGGGAAAGGCAGAAAAATCGATCTGTGTTGCGGAAAAAAATGGATAAATCTTGTCCTACAAGCATCTTCTTTGATGGACGGAAAGACAAGACAGTAATGCAGGAGAAGAAAGGTGCTAAATTAATAGTTACAGAGGAGCATGTTGCATTTCTAGAGGAACCTGGATCAACGTATTTAGGACATATAGCACTTGTCTCTGGAAGTGCTAAATGTATCAAAAAAGTATAATAAAATACTTGTCAGAAAACAACATAAGTTCTAAAGAAAAAGTAGCAATTGGATGTGACAGTGGAGTTATTCTACAACTTGAAAAACGTTTTCAGAGATCACTGCAGTGACTAGTATGTCATCTGCATGCAAATGAACTTGGACTGCGACATCTCTTGAAACATCTTGACGGACACACAAAAGGACCGGATACCTTTTCTGGTCCTATAGGCAAGAGCTTGGAAGGATGTAAAGATCTCCCAGCAGTTGACTTCCAGAAAGTCAAAACTGAATTACCACCAACACACACAAGGGATTGAAGTAAAGATCAGCTTTACCCTCTGGAGATGGTGAAAGCCATTGCAGACGGCCAATGCTCAGTAGATTTATCAGGAAAAAAAAAAGGAAAGATATCTCATGCAAGACGGTTAACAACTTCAAATAGAGTTCTTCGTCTGTATGTAGCAACTGAGAAACCTTCGGCAAACCTTCACATTCTAGTCCAGTACATCATGAATGTGTATGCTCCCATGTGATTTGCAATAAAAGCCAATCTATAATGTGCAGCTGGTGCTAAGCATCTCTGGAAACCTGTATCTTCCTCTCAGTATCTAAGTGAAGAGATAAAACAGAAAATGTTGGATCCAGTTATATAGAGAATTGCCTTTTTGGAAACCTTTTGAACATTCTCTTAGCGATGATTGTAGATGAACGACACCATAAAAGAGAGTTAGGACTAAGACGCATAATGAAATCAAGGAGAGAAAAGCCATCAAGAGTAAAGTATTTCAAAATACCACTTCTTAGGTTTGATGCTGATGCATAAAACTTGTAACTGAAGCATCGACAGCTGTCTGTGGACAAATTTCAAGGGATGGGTACATACGTGCATGACGCCAGTCCTGGCAGCCGATGCCTTCATTTCATTCTAAATATGAATATTGCATCTTGCAGGAACCACAACTAGCACGAGTTGCTTACAAAGAAGGGTGGATGGGGTTGGCATGGGTAGGACTCTAATATGTAGCCACCTCCTCGTGGTGATTCCTGGGTTATTCCAATGAAATATTGGAATAAACAAAGAGATGCAAGGCATATGCTGTAATCCTAATAACGCTATAGGGCGTACACTATGCTAAACACTATTGGAAGGTTGGGGCACCACAGAATAATAAGCGAATTCCATGAAACTTTCCAGAATTACTATGTGTACGATAAAGCAACTTTTTAGAACTGTCAGTTATATAATGGAAGAAAAACAATTTGGATCTCACTTTTCAATCCACCCTATTGATCATCATGGCGATTTGCACAGGTGTATGGCTGTGTGGAGACAACACTGTAATCCCTTATCAGTGTTGACAATTTTTCATTTCATATTCGTCTTGCTGTTGCCAGTCGATTCTGTTTACCTTAGGCGAGATCCCACGTAGTGAAGGGGTTAATGGCCCTGTTATTGAAAAGTGAGTGAGTGAAGGTGTAAGCACGTCCTTATTATTCATGTCGTTAAAAACACCTACACTTGTTAGATGTGGTCAAGCTGTGCCCCACATACAGAATGCAGTCAGTAACAATACACAGAGGTCGTCTCGTGTTTTATCATCATCATACACTTCAAAATTATTCTCAAAATCCTGGTGCTCGTCCACATAGCCGTGCATTCATTTTAACAGAAAGGTCGTCAGTCTCCGTAACAGTGGTTCTCAACCCAGGGTCTCAGCCAATATATCCACAGGCGGCTAAACCGTTTATTCTGCTCTGAGTAATGGAAATTTTTCTTCTGTTCTGCATACAGTATTTCTTGTATAACAACAGTAAATTGAATGTGTTAATTACTACTGTCTGTGTTTTCTGTCTGAAGTACTACAGAAATTTCAACTATCAAACTTTCATTTTTTAAATACAAATGAACTGTGATTGTTATATATATATATATATATATATATATATATATATATATATATATATATATATATATATATATATACATATTATAAAATGATTATACTGAAAAGAATCACGTGTTCAGCATTTTGGGGGGTATCTCATAAAATTACAATTGTCATTGTGGACAAACTCAAGCTAAATCACATTTATAACACTGAAAAATTGTGCGTAATGAAGACTTGAAAAATTCATCAATTGGGTAATGAACTGGAAAAAAGTTTATAACTAATACCCCATTATAAATACCGTTTTTACAAATACCGACTGTTATAAATAAACAAGATATCAGATGACATTTAATATATATCTCAACCCTCATACATCACTGAGATTTATTACACTAACAGATACTTATACGCTATACATATTCTGCATTTAATCCCGTGCACTATATATATAGTCCTTAATTAAATTCGAAACCAATTTACCACGTGCATATTAAGGTTCGGTTCCGCACATAATCCTATCACATCATCATCATCATCAACGTTATTGCCAAAACCTTCCAGTGGTCAGGCCAACAGTGAAAATGCCGAAGTCACTGAGTTACTGAGACACCGATTATCTTACGTCAGCCAGACCTACCCCAGGACTTGTTCTCTGTCATGTGTTTGTAATTTTGTTGAATTCTTAAATATTGGAATTTGGTGTTTAGCCTTTGGGAATGTGTATAGGTTATTGCAATCTGATGAGCTTGTTGTGGATGGGGGCTGCAGGGTTAAAAAAAAAATCAGTTTCGGTAAGTTTTGATTAGTTTGGGTAAGTCTGAATATGCCTGAGTTTTAGTTTAGGTGGGATAGGTATGTTGTGAGTTTGTGGGCAAATCTTGACGGAAATTTTACTTAAGTGTTAGATGGTTACATAGATGGATAGATAGATACTATAGGTAGATAGATGGAAACACAACGTTAGATGACTGGATGGAAGGATACATAAATAGACAGGTTTTGTGGGTAGCGGTAAAAATAGATAGATGTATCGATGGATAGATAAATACTGTAGGCCCGAAGGAAGGGTGGATGGACGAATGGGTGGCGCTCGGCATCTTTATGAAGGAAGGAGGAACGTCCCCATACGTTATCGAATCTTCCGTGCTCTGTAGCAGTCGCGTGAGTCTGAAAGAAACCTTTTCATTGGATCGTAGCGTAGCGTTTAATTTTTAATTAGCCCTTTTCCGGAGCGTATGGTAGGATACGGTGTCGCTGTTCTAGTAACGATAATGATGATGACGATCGTCATTATTATTATTATTGTTATTATTATTGTTATTATTATTAACACAATCATCATAATTATAATCATTCATTTTATATCTGAAGCCAATATACGGATTAAGTAGGCTCCAAAACAGGTTCCAAAACCACATAAGCTGAACAACTAGGAACAGTTAATTTCTGAATTCATCGACGCGATTTACTGGTTTATCCTTGCTACCTCCAGACGAGTTTTTTCAGTCCGGTGAGGGAACTGTTACAGCGAAGGAGATGAAGGCTACATCTAAGTCCTTCATTTAAAAAAAAAAAATACTAAGCACAAACAGTAGGTGTACAGGTAACAAGAGGAAAGTAATTTATGATGTCACCGGATTCAGGGGGTTACACCTGGCACTGCAATGTCATCTTTCAGTCCAGCTTTGCTTCCTCCTGACGATTTATCTAGCTTGGGAAGGGTTAGATAGACTCCGGCACTCCCTTCACTACAACATATCTACTAAATACAATCACAGAATCATAAAGAAGTTAGGTTATACGCAAAAGGAAACATGTCATGCTTCTGCACGTGCTGTCTTTTATGCTTACCATTCTTAGGCAAACAATTTCACTCAGCTGACGAAAAAACTAACCCTCTCGTGGTCGGGTCAACTCTACTGCAGCTAACACCAGGTGGTTTTTGCTGAGTTGAGTGTGTGTCATGGCAGTCTGAGTGTTAATACTGTCACCATTAACCCTCTCATGGTCAAGACAAATTTCGCACAATAACACTTGCTAACACCACATGTTTTTATTCAGCTGGCAGTGAGTCAAAGCATCCAGAAGATGATTATTTCATTACACCCGCGGTCTCAAAGACAGTGTGTGTGTGTGTGTGTGTGTGTGTGTGTGTGTGTGTGTGTGTGTGTGTGTGTGTGTGTGTGTGTGTGTGTGTGTGTGTGTGTGTGTGTGTGTGTGTGTGTGTGTGTGTGTGTGTGTGTGTGTGTGTGTGTGTAAACCAAACTCAGACCTTTTTAATTCGATTATAATCAAACCTGGTGAAAGGGTTGTGGGTCAGCCAAAGAATAACCAAATTGTTTTTGTGAACTGTAGGGCAAAGGTCAAGGTCACAGGGCTAGTTCAAACCGTACCTAGCGAAAGAAACTTCGACAATTTTCAATTGATTTAGACCAAACTTAGGGGAATGGTTGAGGGTTATGTGAGACTGGAGTCACTCAGTTTTGATAATAATCAAAGTTCGAGATCACTAGGCAAGGTTAAACTCAGAACCATGTGTGTGTAGGTGTTAAGCAAAATAAATAAACACTTTTGATCCGATTTTAGTCGAACTTGTCAGACGTGTTAGGGTCAGCCAAAAGGGTTAGCTTATATCCTTTTAAAAACAATAGGTCACACGTCCATGTCACATGGCAAGGTGAATGTAAGCAGATTTTTACCGATTAAAACCAAACTTCATACAAAGGTTGACCATAAGAAAAAAAAAAATGAATGTGAGAACAATCGGACAAAGGCCAAGGTCACAAGACAAAGTCAAAGGACAACCTGTGTGTCTTGGAACAAAATAACTAACACAGCTTTGATTTAATTTGGATAAAAACTGGTGGATGACTTGAGGATCAGCCAAGAGGATGACCATTTTTTTTTTTTTTAAGAACAACAGGTCAAAGGTAAAGGTCATACGGAAGGCCAATTTCAACAGTTTTTTATATGATGCTGACTAACTTTCTGGAAGAGTTCATGTCAAAACAAGGATATGGAATCGAATTTGAGAACACTCAGTCAAAGGTCAAGGCCACAGTAGATGGTAAAAGGTCGGAAGGGTTAAGGGTTAGGAAAGAATGAAGTAATTCGGATTTGAGAGTCTATCTATCTATCTATTGCCAGACGCCTCAATCCCGTTTGGGGTGGCCACAAACAAATCGCCTCCAAGTCGCTCTGTCCCCCGCCATTTCACTGCCCTGCTCCCAACTCACACCCCCCTCTCTCATATACCTCTCCACCCCATCCCTCCATCTCATCCTCGGCCTCCCCCTCCTTCTTCCCCCCTCCACCTCAATCACATACACTCTCTTCGTCAGTCTTTCACCCTCCATCCTCTCCACATGGCCAAACCACCTCAGTGTGTTCCTCAAAACGCTTCCTATCACATCCACATCCACACCACAACGCTCCTTTATATCCTCATTCGTCAGCCTGTCTCTCCATGTGACTCCACAGACTCCTCTTAAATAACTCATTTCCACTGCTCTCATTCTTGACTTGTGTCCTTCCAACAACGTCCAAGCTTCACTTTCATACGTTAGAGTTGGTATCACAATACTGTAATGTAGTAACGTTTTCACTTCCATGCTCACTTCCCTGTTTCTTATCACTGCTTTCAAAGAACCAGCAACCTTTCTTCCCTGCTGTACCCTTTCAAGCACTTCACCCTCCAAACCTCCATCCATACTCATCACACTACCCAAGTACTTAAACGTACTCACATTTTCCAATTCCTCACCATCCAACCTTGCTGTACATTCACTGACTTCACCTCTCTCAAAGACCATCACTTTACTCTTCCCTACATTCACCTTTAGATTCCGTTTCTTACACACTCTCCCAAACTCATCCACCAAGCCTTGCAGCTCCCCTTCGTCTTCACTCAACAACACAGTATCATCTGCAAACAACAGTACAGGGAGTTTCCAAACACTGTCTTCTCTCACCAGGGCCACTCCAACATCCACTACCCTACCTTGTACCTCTTTTATTACCCCATCCATGTACAGATTGAACAACCATGGAGACATGACACATCCCTGTTTCAACCCAACTTTCAAAGAGAAAAATTCACTTAGTTCACCATCCACACGCACTGCAGCCTTCGCACCATCGTACATACTCTTCACAGCATTCAACAACTTCCCATCTACTCCATATATTCTTAACACTTTCCACAATCCTTGTCTATCCACCCTGTCATATGCTTTCTCCAAATCCATGAAAGCCGCATACAACTTCTTTCCCTTCTCTAGAAACTTTTCCACTAAAGATCTAAGAATGAATATCTGATCTACACAACCTCTTCCCTTCCTAAAGCCTCCCTGTTCTTCTCCAACTAATTTCTCTGTTCTTTCTCTAACTCTGTCAATAAGTATCCTACCATACACTTTTCCTATTATACTAAGAAGACAAATGCCCCTATGATTACCTGCGACTTGACTTTCCACAGAGAGTACTCTGTGGAAAGTCAAGTCGCAGGTAAAAGTAAAATATTAGGCCCTTAGTGTAGCTGGTGGTGACGGCTGCTGCACACTCGACCTGCACGTTGTTCTGTATACTACACTCAGAGACACTTAACACACAGTAATATATTTCCCATTTAAATTGCATTCGTCATTAAATTCGCATAATTATCTACTTATCCCTCTCGGTGGGATGGTGTTTCTGTGTTTTGCCAAAGAAATACAGGATGTTCTAGCAATAACCACCCTCTGAAATATTTTAATAATAACTTCAGACACAAGAC
>NC_137024.1:28341149-28436149 GCF_032717465.1 Coenobita brevimanus
TCCAAAATGGGCATGACATTGATGGCTTATATAACAGTAATGAACACACATTCAAATATTCAAATGGACTGAGTAATGTCCCTGGGGTAGGTAAGAAAGAATGTGCCCATGTAATTACCGCATGGTAAAAAATGCGATTAAAACGGACGCGTGTTGGGGGCTGGAACCACCACCACTTAAAACTGGCTTGACGATGTTGTAAATTCACCGCCCAGCACTTGAGTTGCAAACAAAACTGCCTTCTAGCATCCTCAAACCAAGAAGGGAGAAATTTCCCAGGAACTTCCTTAATCTTTTGTTTCATCTTCAGCCAAAAATGAAAGACTCAAATTCCAGGTTCCCTCAGTTCATCGTTCATATGGGAACGTAGGTCACTGCTGATACTATTTCCTTCCTCACATTACTCAGCAGAGAACACTAATACCTCACATGGGGTAATTCTCCCCAGGCTAGTAACCCCTCTCGTAGTCGGCTTGTTTTAAACTTGACGAAACTGAGCCACTCCCATAAGTTGAATACCAAGTTATGGGTCCATGACATTCACTGAGTCTTCGTTTTGAGCTGCGGATAAATCTTCGTGGTTCTCAGTTGAATCGACCCTCCACTCTGACTACACCTGACCATCAACGGAGCTGAAAGTGGTTATGAATATTCCTCTTGTTAAAACATACGAGCTGTGCCACATCCACTACAACTATGACTACTACTGTCAACACCACCACCACTACTAGCAATAGCAAACCTCTCGGACCATCACTACTACCAATACCATCACCACCACCACCACCACCACCACTTACCCCTTTTCCCTACCAGTACTACTACCACAGCAAACACAACTGTCACTATCAACGCCTCTCTCCTCTCCTCTCCACCTAACCCTACCCCCTCCCCGTCCCGTAATACTTAATGCATTATCAATTTCCGCCACCAGCCAAAGACACCACCACGGCCTCGTCTCAGCACAAGACCCCTTCCACGGCATCGCGTCTCACCTCTTGACATGCATCATACCTGTCCTGCCAATTAGCATTTGACCCTCGCCGCTGTTATATTTTATTACGTTATGCTAGGAACTCAATCAATCCTTTGTATTATTATTGCTATCACCAGACGATTTTATTCAGTCTACCAGATAGCTATTCAGTCTATTAGATGTTTCAGGGGCTGAGGGCTGAATCTAATCTATCCTGTTCAAAAATTTTATCTCAAGCCATCGTGTGGAGACAACAAGAACAAAATGATCAAATATGTCATCAGACTGGAGGAGTTAATCATCACTGTCATAACCCTATCCCTCTTTCCTACCACACATAGCCTGCTCCTTAACTACGGTGACTTTATTTTTTGCACCCGCACTAGCGAAGCAACAGCAGGGGTTTTGTTTTACTCTCTCTCTCTCTCTCTCTCTCTCTCTCTCTCTCTCTCTCTCTCTCTCTCTCTCTCTCTCTCTCTCTCTCTCTCTCTCTCTCTCTCTATCTATCTATCTTTGTGTGTGTGTGTGTGTGTGTGTGTGTGTGTGTGTGTGCTGTTCTGCTGTTCCACTCTCTTGTCAATATCTATAACTGTTGTACTTCTTCCCCCACTAGCTGTTACTCTGTATTGATGCTCTTTTCTGATCTTGCGTTATGGAGCTATGTTAAAGCTGCTACTCTCTGTACCGCTGTCCTATCGCTGTTACTCTACAGAATATAAATGGGCTACCACTAATATCTCGTTGTTATACAATTTTATTGCTTTTCTGCTATGACAACCCGCTGTGTGTGTGTGTGTGTGTGTGTGTGTGTGTGTGTGTGTGTGTGTGTGTGTGTGTGTGTGTGTGTGTGTGTGTGTGTGTGTGAACAAAATTACAGAAAATTTTATGCGATTTACCCAAACTTGATGAAGGGGTTGACGGTCGGCCAAGGGGTTAACCTATTTTTAGAAAAATAGGTCAAAGATCGAGGTCACAATACTAGGTCAAAGTTCGACCAAAAAGGTCAATTTAAGCAGTTTTTTTTCCCGTTTATAACAAACTTGGGGTAAAGGCTGAGAGTGAGGCAAGACCGAAATGCTTCGTGGTTGACAGCAGTCAGTCGAAGGGCAACAGCACAAGGCAAAGTCAGTTTTTGACCTGAGAGACTATGTGTGAACAAAATAACTTAAACAATTTTAATTTGACGAACCAAACTTGGTGGAAGGATTTAGGATTACCCAAGGGGTTAACCTATTTTTTAGAGACAATAAGTTAAAGGTCAAGGTCACAAAGAAAAGTCAACTTGACTGGTTTTTGGACATAAATTGTGGAAGGTTTCAGAGGCAAGGCAAAGATAAAACAATTCTACTTTTACATCAGTCACAGGTCACAGTCATAGGAAGTCCAGGGACAGGTTATGTAGAACAGTTTTAATTTGATTTGGACAAAAATTGATTGAAGGATTAAGGATCAGGCAAGGATGAAGTAAGTCGATTTTGAGAGCTCTCGGTAGACGTAGGGTAGGGTCAATTTTTCGGACCTTATATCAATGATTGGTGGGCGCAGGTGTTGCACTTTCTTCTTGTTTTGTTCATACCACCAAGCGATGGGATTCAGCCTGGGGAGGACCTGTGTCAGTGGAAGGGTCACAAATAAATACCTGTAATCTCTCCACAAGGATGACGTTGTTATTATTATATTCACTCAGCCACCAGACGATTTGACACAGCTTAGGGAAAACCTCTCGTAGTGAAGGGGTTGGATGAGGCATGTCTCCCTTCCCAACTAATATCTACCTACCTATCTAGCCATCCATCTATTAAAGTACAGAATCTATCTATCTATATCTACCTACCTACCTATCTACCTGTCTGCCTACCTACATATTTATCTATCTATTGCCTGAAGCCTCATCCTGCGAGGGGTAGTCACGAAGAAAGTACCTACAGTCATTCCTCCAGGCAACTCTGTCCCTCCCCCTTAGCAACGCCTCATCCCGCGACACTCCCTTACATACTCTCACGCTTTGTCTCGCTCTCAGTCTGCCTCTCCTTCTCCTCCCACCCACGTCAGAAAATTAGTAAGGCAGCTAAATCATCATCATCATCATTGCCGCACTGTCAAATTTATGAATGAAGATAACACTATGGCCACGCATTGCTAAATCCTTTCCTGCCAACACTGATCTTTACTGCCTTATTCGTACTATCGCCAGACGATTTTATTCAGGGTATATAATTATGATCTTTAGTCGTCTATAGGTAAATTTTCACTTTGATTTTTTTTTTCAATTCTCAAAATGCTACTTCCCCCTAAAAGATATAGAATTATGAGAGAGAGAGAGAGAGAGAGAGAGAGGGGGGGGGGGGCTAATGTGCTACCATTTTGCTATTTTACACCACTGTTACTTTGTAATAATATAATGTTCCACTTTCGTTCCACATGATTATAATTCTGTACCACGATAATGTACCACTGTTGTTCTGCACCTCTCTTGTGTACCACTGTTGTAC
Organism: Coenobita brevimanus; assembly: GCF_032717465.1. Taxonomy (NCBI): domain Eukaryota; kingdom Metazoa; phylum Arthropoda; class Malacostraca; order Decapoda; family Coenobitidae; genus Coenobita; species Coenobita brevimanus. The sequence goes on from NC_137024.1 coordinate 28,344,618, forward strand.
TGTACCATGATAATATACCACTTTTCCTGTGCTGTTATAAGTACCACTGTTGATTAGTACCACTGTAATGTGTACCACCCTTGTTCTTTATCACTGTTGTTCTGTACCATTATTATGTACCACTTGTTCTGTACCGTTATCATGTACCATTGTAACTGTGCCGTTATAATCCATCACTGTTGTTCTGTACCGCTATTGTTTTGTACCATTACAATGTACCACTGTTCTGCATCACTTCTGTTTTGTATTATTATGTACCACTGTTACTTTAAGCCACTACTGTTCTATATCATTGTCGTTCCGTACCAGTATTGTTCTGTACAATTATACTGTACACCTGCTACTGTGTACCGTATCAATTTAGTATACCACTGTTAATTTTATACCGCTTTTCTGTAGCACTGTTGTTCATCATCACTTTATCACTTTTGTTCCATACCACTGTTGTCCCTGTATCATTATGCTGTGACACTTGCTAAGTATCTATAATGTTCTTTCTCAGTGTATCATAACATTGTACCACTGTTGTTAAGTATTAATATGATGTACCACTGCTCTATACCACTGTTGTTCTGTACCACTGTTCGTCTATATCACAATTGTCCTGTTCTCTGTTGTATTGTACCACTGTTGAACTGTTACCACTGTTGCTTTGTACCACTCTTGTTTTGTAGCACCAGCTCTTTGCCAGTGCCATGTACTAATGCTGTCCTTTACCACAAATGTTCTGTACCACTGCTGTTCTGTACCACTCTAATGTACCACTTGCTTTGTACCACACTTCTTGTGCCACTGCTGTTCTGTACCACCTTAATATGCCACTACTGTTCTGCGTTACAACTGTTCTCCGCCAGACTGTAACACCCGTCATTTCTGTGCCTTCCTGTATACTAGTGCTGTCATGCCCAACAACTGCTGTAAATAATCGCTGTTCTGCTCTCATCCTTTCCTGGTGACATCCGTGGCCGTGATACGCTCCTCATATCTCTATTACTCTATATTATTGCTGTTCTGCTCTCTTGTTAATTTCTGTAACTGCTGTACTTCTCTCCCTACCAGCTGTTACTCTTTACTAATGCTGTTTTCTGCTGTTACATTTCACTACAGAGCTATGTTAATGCTGTTACTCTCGCTGTTACTTTATATCACCGCTGTACTGCTGTCCTATCGGTGTTACTCTACAGAATATTAATGCTGTACGAGTAATGTCTCGTTGTTATTCTATATCATTGCCGTTCTGCTGTCATAACGTACTATTTGTCCAGATAAGTGGTATTATGTTTTTTACTCAGCTTTTGGCCCATATAAATGGTGCACCGCTTGTGATATCGTGCTGTCTGTGTATGTAATTGTTGTTGTCAGCTGTTGCATACCGCTGTTCATCCTTGTCAGTGCTGCACATGTTATACCTCTCTTGTTTTACATTATTGCTGTTTTCTGCTGTAATAATGCCCTCCTGGTCTATACAGTTGTGTGTCGCTGGACTTTTGATCTGTATGTCTTTATCAGTGCTGTTTTTTGATGTTATATTGCTATAAATATATATATATATATATATATATATATATATATATATATATATATATATATATATATATATATATATATATATATGAGAACATAACAAATGAACACACTTTGTTATGTTCTCATATCTCGCCGTCTATCTTTACTCCCGTTTTGTAAGTTGGAGGTTATTTATTCACAGCTGTTTGTCTGTCCATAAGATATCCCAAAAAGGTATACATGGATTTCAGTGAGACTTTGTGGATATGTGGGTCATGTCCCAAGAAAGAATTTATTAAATTTTAGTGGTGATACGAGTTCGAATCAGGGTGCAGGACTGTTTTTGTATGTTTGTCTACAAGATATCTAGAAAAAAAATATTAATGGATTTCAATGAAATTTGTGAATATTTGGGTCATGGGCCAAGGAGGATTATATCAAATTTTGCTGGTGATTTGAGTTGTGTGGTATAGGCGTTGGCGGAGGTATGTGCTCTCTGATGCTGAGGATGTGGTAGAACTGCTCTTGGTCTCTACAATACTCTACCACTGTTATATTACTCTCTTAGTCTAAATTAAGTTGTTCCACATCCATATACTGTTTTTACTCTTTTTTAATTTTTTCCGTTGCTACATACCGTTGCTGGTGTTAATAAATGCTGTACCCCTGTCACACTCAACTGTTTGCCTGAATAAGGTAAATGTTGTTCTGTGGTAACATATCCAGCAGAATGGTTATATGTAACTGCTGTACCACTCCTATAATACGCTGTTACTCTATTATCACCGCTAAACTACTGCTGTCAATTACTCTTGTTTTCTGCGCTTACATACCACTGTCGGCCTCTGTGTGTCACTAAAAAGGAATGCTATCAACAAATATTCCACAAAACAACGACACGCAACCGTCACCTTGCACATCCAGGTCCCTCTTTCAGATCTGGATGCCAACAGACTGGGTAGAGCGTCCCTGTCCTAAGGTATCGTGGTCGGCCAGGATATTCAAACCCAGGACAAGTCGGTAGCGGACTGAGTGCTTTTGACTATACCACCGTCACGTCTCTATCATGGCTATACTAATTATATAAGTATTTTGCTGGTGTCCCTTGCTGATCGATAAACCTGCATTGCTGTGTTATATCCATCTTTTTTCTTGTATGAGTGCTGTACCGCTGTGTTATCGTGCTGTTGTCCGTACCGCTGCTGTTCTCTTGTTAACCCTTCACTGAGAGACGTATTGTGGCTTTTTTCTTACTATCACTGTTATATTTAGCTTTGGGAAGACCTTGCTAAGTAGAGGAGTCTGATGGAGTGTTCCTGTCCCCTTCACTGCCAGAACTCTCCTCAAAGCAAAACATAAAGTCTGGAGGCAGCAAGAACAAACCATTAAAAGACCTAATGGTAGGGAATGGGTTAGTATCCGAGGTAATGGTCACGAAGGCCTTATTAGCTACCGTGCTACTGTTAGGTCCCGTTGCTGGTCTCCATGCCCTCAGTAACACTCAGTAACACTCCTGCTTGCATTCTCCACACAATTTTATTCAGCTCACGTAACATTCTGAGCTGGATGGGTTAGATGTGATATTGCTGTTATTTCTATGTGTATGTTAACGTTGTGATTTTTACCTAGTTAATTGCTGTTATCTTCACTGTTCGTTTTGCCATCTTGTCTTATTGTTCTGTCATGCTTACTGTTGTTTGGCTAGCCTGTCACATTGTATCTCATGTTCACTCTCATTTTCACTGTCTCGTTAATTATACTGTTTTTGCTGTTAATTCTGTTGTCGTAACCAATGCCATATTCACTGTCCCAATATTTTTACACCAGCGCTTACTAGTAGCGCAAGCAGTGTTTTGCTCAGCCTGTGTGTGTGTGTGTGTGTGTGTGTGTGTGTGTGTGTGTGTGTGTGTGTGTGTGTGTGTGTGTGTGTGTGTGTGTGAACAAAATAACGAAAATTTTCTGACTGATTTTAAGCAAACTTCGTGGAGAGGTTGAGGGTCAGCCAGGGATCTGACCTGTTGTTCTGAGAACAAAAGATCAAAGGTAAAGGTTGCCAAAGGACTAGGTCATAAGTCTGGCGAGTTAAGGTCAGTATACACAGTTTTTATCCAATGTAGGTCAAACGTGGTGGAAGGATTGAGGGTAAGTCACAAACGAGGCATTTTCGATTTTGTTAACAATCAGTCCAAGGTTAAGATCACAGTGCAAGGTCAAATTCTACCGTTCTGCATCAGTATGTGAATAGAATAACTGAAATATTTAATTCAATTTGAATCAAACTTGGTGGAAGGGTTGAGGGTCAGCGCAGAGCTTGGCATGTTATTTTGGGAAAAGCTGGTCAGAGGTCAAGGCCACATGGCCGAGTATCCTAAATTTTTTATCCGATTTAGGCCAAACTTGGTGGAAGGGTTCAAGGTAAGGGACGGGTGCTGTGGTTCGATTTTGAAAGTAGTCAGTGAAGGGCTAACGTCACAAGGCTGACTTAAAGGTCAAGGTCATATGGCACGGTCAACTTAATTTCGACCAAACTTGCTGGAAAGGTTGAGGGTCAGACGTGAATGAAGTAATTCGATTTTCAGAACAATTCGGTCACAGGTCAAGATCACGAGGCAAGGTTAAATTTTCAGCCTTGGGACCAGTTGTTGGGCTGCGGGTGCTGTACTCTCTGTGTGCTCCTTCGTGCTGTCATTTTTATTGCCGTGCTGTCGCCATCACTGTCCCTGTCATTTTTGTCATATGTGCTGTCTTGAATATTACACTCATTATGTCACGTTACAGCTGTCACTTGCCTTGTCCTCTTCTTGTCATTTTTGTAGCTTTTGCCGTCATAGTCTCTGTTATCTCTGTTACGTTGTCATTTTCGTTGTTGATTTTGTTGTCACGTGATGTTACTACCGTCATTTTCAGTGCTAATTCTGCTGTCATATTCTGTCACCGTCATCATTTTACCTGTCAAGTCAATTTCACTGTCATCATCTCCATTCTCTCATTTTTAAACTGTTGACCGCACTGTCATTTTCACCCTCATCTTCCCTCTTCTGCTGTCATATTCACTGTTCATTCTGTCATTCACTCTTCTCTTTACTGCTGCCTTTTTTGTTGCTAATGCTGTTTTAAATTTATCCGGCATATTCTGCTGCTGTTCTCTATCTATCTGTCTATCTATCTGTCTATTGTCAGATACCTTAATCCCATAAGGGGTGGCCACAAACAAATCGCCTCCACGTCACCCTGTCCTCTGCTACTGTTACCATCAACACTTCCATTGTTAATCCTGACGTTATTTACAACACTATAATACACTACCGTTGTCATTTTTTTTAATGCTCTCTGCCGCTTGTTTTTTTTTTTTTTTTTTTTTTTTGGGGGGGTCACTCGCTGTTAATTCTGTTGTCATTTTCGTCATATCTCCAACGCTGCCACTTTCGCTAATAAAACATACACACACACACACACACACACACACACACACACACACACACACACACACACACTTTCCTGTCATTTTTTCCATCACCGTTGTCATTTTCGCCGTTAGTTCCTGTCACCTTTGCTCTCATGACCCCCTGTTACCGTTGTCATTTTGGCCTTTAGTTATATGGTAATTATCGCTGTTATATTTACCGTTATGCTACTGTTGTCATGGTTGCTTGTACATGTCTTCTGTTAGGTCAGGCTACAGATGGTTAGGTCAAGTTAGGCTAAATTGGATCGGTAGGATAGTTGTTGTTCTCGTCACTCTCGCTGCTAATTTTCGTGTTATTTTCATCGTCATATTCTGTCCTCGCTTTATTTATTTATTTATTGCTGCCATCTTCACTGTTATATCTTCCGTTACTGATTGATGCACTGTTGAAGCTACTGTTAGTTTCGTGTAATGTTTTGTTATGCTACCGTTACTGTTTTCATTGTTAATTCCTCTGTTCCTCCATTTTCTCTGTTATCACTGTCTTTACTGTTTCCTGTCACATCCACCGTCACTTTCATTTTTCCTGAGGATTATACTTTCATTTTCAGTCACATTCTCACTTATCACTTTCCCTGTCGCTGCGTTATATCCACTGTCATCACTTTCAATCTCCTCTTACATCTGTTGTCATCTTCACTGTCATTTTTATTTTGCCATTTTCATTTTCTACTAATGTCACCGTCATAGTCTGTCACTCAGTAATTGTATCACTACCACAATCGGATACTGTTGTCACTTTGCCGTTTCTCTGTATCCATCTTCTGTGTCATATCTTCACCGTCTGTGTCATAGTCTCCGGTAAAGATTCTGTCATTTTCGTCGTCATATTCTTCACCCTGTAATCATTTTCGTCATTAGCCCCGTCAGTTAGAGGGATGTGCCCTTAGCTGAATAGATTCGTTTAGAGTTTGCAAGAATATAATATAAAACACTTCCTAGTACTGAAGGGGTTAATAAAGCCTGATCATAATTCTGGTATCACTACTGGTGTTTTACATTCTCTTCCTGGTATTATTTTTGTGGTTTATTGTTCATGTTATTTTCGCCGTCATGTTCTCTGTGCTGTTGTCGCTGTCACTGTCGACTTTAATTCTCGTGAAAATTTGTGTGTGTGTGTGTGTGTGTGTGTGTGTGTGTGTGTGTGTGTGTGTGTGTGTGTGTGTGTGTGTGTGTGTGTGGGTGGGTGTGTGGTGTTCAATATGTAGTGTTCTGTGCCCGCCGCCGTCGCCGCTGTGCCGCTGCCGCTGTCTCTGAGCGGAAGCATCGCGGCACTGAGCGGCATTCCCGTTGTACCGACACCCGCCCACTCACGCCCACTACCAACACCTCACACCCACTACCAACACCTCACACCCACTACCATCACCTTACACCCACCTCACACCCATTACCATCACCTCACACCCACTTACACCCACTACCATCACCTCACACGCACTACCATCACTTCACACCCACCTCACACGCACTACCATCACCTCACACCCACTACCATCACCTCACACCCACCTCACACCCACTACCATCACCTCCCACCCACCTCACACCCACTACCATCACCTCACACCCACTAACAGGAATCCTTATAAAGTACCATCCACTGCCGTCTGCTGTCACCCTCACCACCATCGCTTTCACACACCACCATCATCACCATCACTTTCACTCACCACCACCGACCACTAAATCACCCATCATCATCTACCTTCATCACCATCTTCACCCATCACTATTACTACCTCCTTCTTCCTTCACCCCCTCCATCACCACCACTATTCACTAATCAGTCACTCTCCGCACCCCCAACTACCACTATCATCACCAACACCACCAACTTAACTCACCACAGCAACTATCACCATCATACTTATCCAACAGTGTCACCATCCCCATCACCACTACTCACTTTCACCATGTTCTTCCACCAAAACCATTAACGTTGTATCACCACATCATCATTATCACCCCTTCCACCATCATCATCACTAACACCATCATCACTAGGAGTTACATCACCATCCTTTCATCTGAAAAACAGTCTCCATAATCACTCTCACTATCAAAAATATTATCTACAATTCAGCACCACCATCACCATCTTCTACACACTAGCATCAGTCATAACACATTTCCCTCTTTCACCATGACTATCACACCACCATCCTCACCACCATCACTGTCACTGCCATCACTAGTAAGAACACCACCACCATCGTCACCATCCCCACCCCCACCACTCTCTCCGCCACCACTAACACAATCACACTTTAATCGTCAAAATACAACTACCACACAATCTTGACTACCACGCCAGCACCAACCATCCACCACCGTCACCCACACCACCACCAACACCACCACCACCACCACATCAATACTCACCACATCCACTACCCTCTACACCACACCGACACCACCCAAAGCACATGCCTCTCATATATCATCTTCACCACCGTCACCACCACCATCACCACTACCCCCCTCCCCCTCACACACCACATCACTACCCATAACGTCACACAACACGCGGTCAGTCCAATCCCTCATCTCACCTCCCCGACCTCAATAAAACCATATATATAAAGTGTTTCCCTAATAACCCAATTCTTCACACACACACACACACACACACACACACACACACACACACACACACACACACACACACACACACACACACACACGGATTTGGTGACGCATTGTTTGGGGTGGATGGATTAATATTAAGCGAATGGGTGATTTGTTTTTATCTTCAGCTTGTGTTGTTGTGTGATCTCTCTCTCTCTCTCTCTCTCTCTCTCTCTCTCTCTCTCTCTCTCTCTCTCTCTCTCTCTCTCTTCCTTTTTTCCCTAGTTCTTCCTTCAACCCACTTTCTCACCTCTTCGCTCATCCACCCCTCTCCGTTCCTTACCTTAGATTAACGAGATAAATACGGAAAAAATGAAAAGCGATGAAACGAACAATAAATAAGAAACGGGTTGGTAAAAAAAATATACGGAAAAGTGAAACAGAAAAATAAATTAAAGAAAAGAGGGAATGGCGAGGGAGAGGCGAAAGAGGAATGAGGAAGAGAGCAATAAAGAGGGAGAGAGAGAGAGAGAGAGAGGAGGGGCGGATGGAGGGCGATAAAGAGAAGGCATAGAGGGAATGGTAATGGATGAGAGAGAGAGAGAGAGAGAGAGAGAGAGAGAGAGAGAAACAGACAGACAGACAGAGCCAGAGACACAGAGAGAGAGGTAGCTTCAACTAGAGAGGGAGAGAAAAGGTTGAATCAGAATGTCAGTGAAATGGTAGGATAAAATCCAGGAAAAAATCGGAATTAAGTAAATGAACGGGATTACAGAGAGAGAGAGAGAGAGAGGGAGAGAGAATGAACGGGATTACAGAGAGAGAGAGAGAGAGAGAGAGAGAGAGAGGGAGAGAGAATGAACGGGATTACAGAGAGAGAGAGAGAGAGAGAAAGAGGGAGGGAGAGAGAAACCAATGAACACTAGCGTTATATTTCCACTATGTCTCTCTCAGCGTAAATCGCTCCTTCCTATACCAGACGATTTTATTCTGGTTGGCCAAATCCCTTCCAGTCAGCCCTCCCAGTAGCCTACCTCCTTTCCCTATTTAATTCTTTCCAGCCAGACGATTTCTCTCAGCGGGAGGCAAAGTTAGCAGAGTCTGCATCTAACCCCCTTCTCTACCAAACCTCTCCCGTAGACTAAATAAAATCGTCTGGTGTGGCAGCAAGAATGAATAATATAAAACCCCATCGTAGTGAATAGTGATGTGGCTAAGGGAGTGAATTACAAGACCCATCCCACAATCAGACAATCACTACGGCAATCAGTCAATAACAATCAGGTTCGATGAGTTACACTAAGATAAGTCACTAAAACGACCCAACAAACACTCAGACAATCAGACCATAACAGTCAGACAATCCCCAAGCCAATCAATCAGTCACCATGACATTCAGATAATCACCAAGCCAATCAATCATACAATCACCACGACAATCAGACAATCACCAAGCCAGACAATCACCACGGCATTCAGAAAATCACCATGACAATCAGACAATCACCAAGCCACTCAACCAGTCACTACCACAATCACACACTCAGACCGTCATCCAAACAACTGACTTCGGCAACTGGGCATCTCGACACACACACCCCTTCACTACGAGGTTTTTTTATTTTCATTTTATCTCACGCCACACGAGTTTATTCAGCCTCGGAGCCCCCCCCCGCCCCCCCCTCATACGGAAAAGGTTAGGAACAATGACCAAGGTTATATAACTGGACATAACTCGTGATATTGGACACAGCTCTCACAAAATCGGACATAACTCTCAATTTTGGACACAGGTCACCAAATCGGGCATAACTCTATATTTCGGACACCGATCTCCTATATCGGATGCAGTCGGACACCAAAGATATAGAACTGGACACCCAACTCAAAAAAATCGGACAATACTCCAGCAATATCAGACAAAACATTTACTTTATCGGACACAATCGGTCACCAGTGTTACAGAATCGGACACTGCGGTCACACTATCGGACACTATTGGACACCCAGCTCATAAAATCGGACAAAACACTCACGATATCGGGCACTAGCCAACAAAAAACTAAAAAAAATAGGACACTAATAGACACCAAAGCGACCTAAAATTTTAAAATCGGACACCACACCCACATAATCGGACATCAGGGAAAACGTAATACCAGGCCAAAAGAATCGGACACCAGTTCACAAAGTCGGACATTATGCTCAAAATAACGGACACAGCAAAAAATATAGCTTACATAATCGGACACCTGAAAATTGGACACCATGCCTAGCCTTAATACGATGACAGGACACCGTTAAGCTGAGTAAAATCGTCTGGAGGCAGCAAGACTATATTATTTTTGCCGTTGCTTAAGGGTTAAAAATCGGACACAATGGAACACCTAATCGCAGAAGTGGGACATAACTTACAATCAGACAAAAGTATAAGTATATCGGACGCAATCAGACACCAAACGTAGCACTCGGACACTATGCTGATGCTGGGCACGAAATGGACATAATCTAACACTATCGGACATGACGTTTGTAGCATCGGACACCCAAACTCATACAACCAAATATCATACTGACAAAATCGGACACTACACTCAAAATATTGGACACCAGGTAAACCACGTCAGTCCGGTGATGTATATTTAAAACTTATTTTAATAGTCAACTACACTGGACATTACTGGACACTACATTCGCAACACTGGTCCATAACCTCACAACATCGGACATTAACCTCCCGATATCGGACATTAACCTCACAATATCGGACATAAACCTCAAAATATCGGACATTAATCTCACCATATCGGTAACCTCACCAAGCGTACAGAATCATCCTCATCCAATAACCGAATGCCACACACACACACACACACACACACACACTATCTAACCCCATCAAACCACCCAGTTGATAGAATCGGACACTATTAAACACCAGTTACATACAATATAGAAAACTATCAAAACGCTTAACTACACAGTTCCAGTGTCCAGTACCATACACACAGTAGCGAACACTATAAAAATACAAGGCTAACAGAATCAGATACTATATAATGCCGTTCACAAACAATATAACGCACCATCGAGCTATGAAAAAAAAAAAAAAGTATAGATTCGATCACCGGCCTAACCCACATATAATACAACACTCTCAAAACGCCAGGTTGACATAACTGAACACTATTCAATGCCACTCTTGCAGTTAACGACAAGCCACACATAGAGTAACGAACACTGCCAAAACACCAAACGTAGAAAGTCAAACTCTATTGACCTTCACACCTACAATGTTGCACACCATCAAAACACCGAGCTTATAGAACCAAACCCTGCCCCTTGAATGTATATACAGTATATATATATATATATATATATATATATATATATATATATATATATATATATATATATATATATATATATATATATATGTGTGTGTGTGTGTGTGTGTTGTGTATATAGATAGATAGATAGATAGACAGAGATACATTGACTGATTGATAGACAGATAGATGGATATTTATTTATATGTATAAACAATAATTATCGAACCCGACCAAAATTCTAAACTGCTAAAGTCCAGTAATCTGTGCACACACACACACACACACACACACACACACACACACACACACACACATATATATATATATATATATATAGATAGATAGATAGATAGATAGATAGATAGATAGATAGATAGATAGATAGATAGATAGATATAGATATAGATATGCTCTCGGACACCAGAGATACATTATAGGATAGGTCACCATCAAAACAAACAAAATCGAACACCACAAAACCATCGAGCATAGGGAATCTGACACTACTAAATATCGGGTGTAAAAACATGCATAAAATAGGACTTCATAAAGAAACCGAGCATATAGAATCGGACACCATCAAAACACCGAGTTTATAGAATCAAACACGGCGCCTCCAGCACATACAGTATCGAACCCCATCCAAACACAGGGCTTATAGAATCGAACCCAGCACTCCCCACCCAGCCACCTCGCAAATTCCAGCGCGGCCCGTAATAAAATCCGGACACGCCGCCTCGTAACCCGAATTTCCGAAGCTCCGAACCGACCCTCCCCAACAGATTACAGCTCATGTCCGGGAAAATACTGTATCGCCGCGGCATTGGCGTTCCGAAGCGGCTGGCTGTTTCGAATCCAGTGTCTAGTTCCTACGTAGGGGTTGAAGTGCAGTTTGTTGTAACCGGTTTCGGACAAGTACGGAATGAGGAACGGATTTCTATTACAGACAGTTATGAAATTATTTATCTTCGGTTACTAAATGATTGGCTCACTGTGATGAAGTTACTGTCTAACTGTTACAAAATTGCTGTTTGGTTGCCATGAAATTATTGTCGCTATTACGTAATTGCTGTCATATGAAATTACTGTCACCGTTATGAAATTTGTCTCACTGTTAGGAAATTACTGCCGGACTTAAATGATGATTGTGTGAAGAAATTACTGTCTGTAGCGAAACCATTGTTTGTTACGAAAATACTGTTCCACTAAGTTACTGTCCTACTTTAACGAATATATTATCCAACTTTAACGAAATTATTGTTTCACTGTCGAGATGTTAATGCATTCCTATTACGAATTTGCTGTTTGATACTGAAAATACTGTCTGACTTTTATGAAATATTTGTCCCGCTGTTGCAAAATGTTATTCTGTTACAAAATTAGTCGCTCATGAAATTAGTATGTGCCAGTTACGAAATTGCTGTCTATTCGATACTACTTGCGCTGCTAAATTACTGTCCCCTTTGGTACGGATTTGCTGTCTCCGTTACGAAACTGTCGTCTCACTGTTAAGAAATTCGGGGCTATCTGTTGCTTAGGAATGTAGTGAAATTTGCTTTTAACTGGTTTTAGAAGAGATGGGAATGAGGTACTGAGCCCTCCTACCAGCTGTTACGGAATTAGTCTCTCCCTTGGCAGGCTGTACGGAATAAGGCACTGAGATTAGTTTGTTACGTGCATGTGGCTGTTACGGTACACGCTGTTGTTTGTCCAGGCTATTGTTAGGAGAATACTGTTGTTATGAAAGGGGTGAGTTTGGGTAGTCACCTCAGAGCCATGATGACTTTCACTTAATTCTTACTTCCGCTAAACGATTTTCTTCAGCTGAGAAGGGTTGTCTTAGGGGTACAAACGATCGCATTAATTCCTTCAGTACCACGACGCCTTTCGGTTAATTTGATTTAATTATCCCCGACTTATGGACAGTGCTCTCAGTAAATGAGTTTGAAAGATTGTCCATTTAATCCCCTCTTTACGATTTTCATTCTTATTACCGCTAGTTGATTTTACTCAGCTGGGGGTAGATCTCTCGTAATATAGGAGTAAGGGACAACCTGCACAAATACCATCAATACAGTGACCTATTTGTATTTTATCACCTGTTACCGCCACACACTTGTATTACGGTTACTCCAGTGGTTTCCAACCTGTGGGGCGCGCCCCCTAGGGGGGCACGAAGGGCTGCCTGGGAGGGCGCGAAGGCTTGATAAAGAGGGTAATTATATTTGAAAACTATGAATTATGATGGAATTCAGTAATTTCTAAAGATGGAGAAAATATTTCAGATATGAATAAGAAATCTAGTTATCTGAATATATAAACAATTTCAAAGATTTAGAATCAATGAAATTTATTGACATGACAACTATGCCAGTAAAATACAGTATTTGAGGAAGGGGGGCGCAGGGAACGTGTCATTCAGTGAGGGGGGGGGGCCAGAATTAGAAAAGGTTGGACACCACTGGGTCACTATATGAGGCATGAAGAAGACTGTGACCGGATTTATAAACATACATTCAGTTCCCTTTCGTAACTAAGATTATTTTTAAAGGATCGTTTGTACCCCTAAGACAACCCTTCTCAGCTGAAGAAAATCGTTTAGCGGAAGTAAGAATTAAGTGAAAGTCATCATGGCTCTGAGGTGACTACCCAAACTCACCCCTTTCATAAAAACAGTATTCTCCTAACAATAGCAGGATGTTCACAGTTTTTTTTCTCTTCCGTCAAAAATGAATATTCCTTACAAGATGGAAATAATCGTGAGTTTGTGAGTCTGAGCTGAGATTTACGAACAAACTTGCGATTATTTCCATTTCGTAACTAAGATTTATTTGGGCAACGATAAGGAAAGAATCTTAAGTTTGCTTGTGAATGAGGGTCTAGATTGTTAAGATTTTGTTGCGACTGGGTATTAAATATTTCACTACAATGATGTCTGTTGTATTTTTTCTCGTTACTTTCATGTGATTTTAGGTAGATTATGAGAGATTACGAATCGGAGGAGTCAGATACAGCTTCCACTTCCTCCTTCACTACATGGATGCTCTAGTAAGCTGAATGAAATCGTCAGGAAGCAGCAAGAATAAAAATAAAACCCGCATCTTAGGCCTGGAGTTAAACTGTTCACTGTGATGATTAACTCACTCTCTCTCTCTCTCTCTCTCTCTCTCTCTCTCTCTCTCCCTCCCTCTCTCTCCACATTACTGTTTTGATTCGGCTAAGGAAAGACTCGAACTGGGGGGGGGGGGGTTGGAGTGAGATACAGCCTTCAGTAAGGAGTGGCGAGTGATTTAATCCTTTCACCACGAAGATCCTGCCGCCACCACACGACTGTTGTCTATGTATGGGCTTGTTTATAACCCCTTCACCACGAGGGGTTTCTACTGAGCTGAATAAAATCGTCTGATGGAAGAAAGAATGCGATCAATAGCCAAAAAATGCAATAAAAAAGACAAACAATGCAATAAAAAAACAAGGAATGCGATCAAAAGCCAAAAAATGCAATACAAAACCAAAGAATGCACAAAAGTAAAAAAAATGCGATCAAAAGTCAAAGAATGCGATCAAAAAGCAAAAAATGCGAAAAGTAAAAAAATGCAATCAAAAGCCAAAGAATGCGATCAAAAGCCAGCATCGTACTGAAGGGATCCATTTGACGCATCTGTGTGTATTCCTAGTGTAAGGTCATGACACTGGATCTGATTTTACAAGCCTTACCGCTCTCATGGTCGCGGCAACTCTAGTATTCCATTCCAGGTGACGCCAGACGATTTAATTACCTGTGATTAAGTACAGAACCTGGTGAAACAAATATTAACCCTCTGGTACTCTATTTCAACTAAAGCCAGACGATTTTTTAAAGTGAGTCAAAGAAACCTGAGTGTTATATAGGTACCGTCAACCCTCTCACGATCGGGGTAACTCTAGTACTGCATTCAAACTCACGCTACACGATATTATTCAGCCAGGAGTGAGTCATATATATTTTTTTTCATTAATCTTTTCATTGTCGCCAACACCAGACGATTTTACTCAGCTGGAAGTAAGCTATAGCTACCTGAGTGTTAATGAGACGTTAGATGTCAATACTACGTTCGACTGATAATGTTGCAGGTGGTTTTAGATATTATGTACAAATTGGCAGGTGGTGTGTGTCGCCCTGGTATGTTCGTCATCACACTTCTATCACCGGCTACACAGCACCCACTGAGCTGATCCGACCGTCGCGATGGCGTTGTAGAGGCGGTGCACAGTACGTTAGGGGGGTGTTAAGTGTATCACAACGCCTGAGATACAACTGGTGCTGTTGGCCGAGGCACAGTGGCTAATCAGTGTGGCAGGTAATGATGGAGCTGTAATAAACAATTCATGGCCCAATATCGGATAAATAATCCCTTAGGTATTAATTAAAGCTAACGGCAGACGATTATAATCACCTGAGGAGGATCCCTACCTGACTAAGAGTTAATCCCTTCAGTACGAGGACGTACTGTTATTCTGACTGACGTCAAACAAGTATCTGTAGTATAGGAGAGATCCCTCGGGGTGAAGGGGTTGATGGACCAATTTCAATCATTTATTTTGAACTTAATAGCAAACATGGACGCCTAAACAGTGACTTACTATCACATACTACACACTATACATCTGTCAAATCATAGCCGGAAGTTAATTGCGCTGAAACGTTGTGACGGATATGAGGTCTTCATTTCCAAGTGTTGTACATTGTTCAGACGGGAGAACTGTACCCATATGAACACTATATATATATATATATATATATATATATATATATATATATATATATATATATATATATATATATATATATATATATCGGAGCCTCTGTAGTACAGTGGTAGAGTGTGCGTTTCGTACACGGGTGGACCAGGGTTCGCGCCCCACCAGGGTAATAAACTTTGGGAGTGTTCACCCGGCAACGTACTGCATTGGCGGACACAAGGGGTGCTGTAACTGAACCAGTGTCGCTTACTGTAAAGTATGCTTGCATCCAGTCGGCTTGCTCGGGCCGATTACACTTGGTTCACAGACTACACACACATCCAAAGCCACTCCAACACTACAATTACACTTACAAGCACTTCTCACCCTACATACAATCTCTACCAGACAGCCTAAGCCACTTGGTAGAGATACATTGGCTGTATCGTCCCGACTTCGGTCGGGATAGGCCGGTCTTGCACTGGACACTCAAACGGCTCATGAGATTATATATATATATATATATATATATATATATATATATATATATATATATATATATATATATATTCTGCGTCACATATATGCTATATCAGACATCAGAGTAGTCCCCAGTGCTGTCCGTCGCGTTCCTACGGTAATCACAAATATAGCCTACTGTAGTCCGTTTGTTTTCACCTGACGGAACTTAGTCACTCGCACAGCCTGAATTAAGCCGTGGCTGTGCAATATTAGAGGAGCTTTAGTTATGAGGCAGGAATGAGTGTCCTTAGTTACAAGTCAAAATTATCTTCCGATCTGACCACCTGGACATCAGATGAGCTGGAAAGAGGGTACGAGATGTCCGTCAGGCTAAAACAGACCAACTCTATAGCCAGATTTTAGTACACCAACACGATATCAGTATATGAGGGCGATTCCTCCCTCACGAAAATGCCATCATCGAGTTCAGTGCAGTTCAGAATGAAATCCGAATGTTCACTGCGTTCATCCAGTTGTCACGGAAATGCAACAACCGGTTTTACAGCAGTATATAATGATGCCTAGATGTGTATTACGTTTGTCCGATTGCCACTAAAGTACTGTAACCGGCTTAGACTGCTGCTCAGTGAGATCTGAGAGTGTGCTGCGTTCGTACGATTGTCACGAATTACTCTATAACCGGTTTCTGAGCAACACGCAATGCGATCCTGACGTCCGTTGCCTTCGTATGATTTTTGCTAATGTACAGTATGTTGTAATTTCAGTGTGTCATTCGTTCTTGTAATGGCAGTATCATAACAATACCAACACAAACTCTGTACGTGGACCCAATTCCTCATGTTACTAGTACACTGTTACCGGTTTCAAGTCAATCACTATCACGACTTCTTTCTTTTTCTTTTCGTTGTCTTATTACAGCCAGTCGATTATTGCAGACTCAGGGAAGGCTTCTCGTACTGAAGGAGTCTATCATGGCTATATCTACCAACCTCTCCAGTTCCAACACTCTTTCCCACCCTGACAAAATCGTCTGGTGGCAGCAAGAACAAACTGTATGGGGTCACCGTACTGATGGATTGAAGGTGGTAGGTAGTAAAATTTTTGAGTGTATTGCATCCGTGCGGTGATTTACGAAACTGCTGTGTCTGGATGTGGCTTATACGAACTGACGATTTGAGTCCTGAACTCTTTTGTGTGCGAGGGTGACTATCAGACCATTCAGCAGGATAACGTCAGACGATTTTATTCTTTTCAAGAGAAACAAGACGGATGTGTATTCATTCTTGCTACCATCAGATGATTTTATTTCGAGTAAAGAGAGAGTCATGAAACTTTTTGTCCCAGAGATTCGATGGCGTACGGGACCACGAACACCATTTCCTGTTTTGTTCCTGCCACCACCACACGATGTTACTCAATTTCGGAGAGACAGCATTCTCTCTCCCCAGCAGAGATTGAGTTCAACACGACCGCCTTTTACGGCATTAGTGTAAATCGGTCTTAGATACACACGGAGAGTTACGCTTAGGGCCATTTCACTGCTACGGAGTCTGTCCTTAGCTGAATGCGGTGTGTGGCGGCAGCAGGAATATAATGAGAGATACAGACTAAAGCATTTAAACTTCAAAGGATCACTCCTACGCTGAGTAAAATTGTGCGGATGTGTTGCGGTGGAAGGAATGTAGTATAAAAAGACGGCACAGAATTGAATGGGTTGATGGAAATATTTGTACAAACTCGTCTGGCGATCGATAAGAAATAAATAACAAATAAAAATGTTAGCGTATTGGAAATATTAATAGAGAACATTTCTAACTCCTTCAAAACCATGAGGTGTCTCCTTATCTGAGTATAGTCGTCTGACTGTAGCAAAAATAAAATCTGAAATAGGTCAACGTACTGCAGAGGTTACTGAAGAGTTCCTCCCTCCCTCACTGCCAGGGCACTTCTGAGCTGATTACATATTTTTGTTAATAAGAAGAATGGATTATAAAACAGGGTGCTCGTGGTGAAGATGTTACTTATTACGCATTTAGGTGTAGTTTGTTTGGCGCGTGTTTAGGATGCTCCCTAAACTAGAACTGATGCTAAATGCATAATACGAAATGAATGTCTGATTTATAGTACATACGTTGAGTCGTTCGGTAAGTGGTGGCTGTTATAGGGCAGTATTCCAGTGGGCTTTGAAGGCTCCCTATCACCTCCTTATTGCCTTATGATTCAGAATGCAACACGATAACAGTCCACTGTTCGCTGCTTACGATACCTATGCCTCTTGTGAATCTATATTATGATGATCCGATTTCTGTAAGTTTGTGGGTTTGTTACCGTAACATATCAAAAACGGATTATATAGCGCAGAGTTTTGTTATAGCAAGATATCGTTAAAATGCTCCAACTTGAAGAATAAATCAATTTCCAGGCCAATCGGGCCACCGATTCCCGAGTTATGCCTCATTTCTGAAGATAGGAAGTGACTTGACACCGAGCGGAGGCCGCGTCCAGCGAATGGACATAAAAACCACACAGAATAGACAGATGCTAGGGAGCCTCCTAAGCCTAAAACAATACTGACCTTCATGCTAAAAGTACATGATAATACTTTTTTCGTGCATGCTTAGAGTCACTTCAAAACATGTCTGCCTGTGTTTAGATATGAAGGAAACTGGTGCGCGAACCCATGCATTACCAAGCTATTATCGCCTTCATCATCAGGATGGGCAGGATCCACTCAAAGGAACAGGAAAACACACACACACACACACACACACACACACACACAAATAGTTACATAAAACTGTATGAATCTATTAATGGTTACAAATACAGTGACCTGTCATTACCGACGGGTCTGCAGCTAACAAATGTACGAGGCTATGTACTTAGGGTGTAAGAAACTGAGCGATTATGAGCATGAGACGAGAATGCCGACGGAGTGAATGCTGGCTGCTGGCATGTATGACGTATTTACCTGGCATTCTGATGACAGTTCTGCCTGTGCGTTTGTCATTTCCCTGTTTCTGGACACTAACTACCCCATGCATATGAGAGGATGGATTATGGTAGTGGTGATAATGATGATTATGATGATAAGGAGGAGGAGGAGGAGGAAAAGGACTTCATTTGCAACCAATACGAAAATATATAACAACATACTGTGACACCTTGCTCTAAAGTGCAGCAACTCTTTTGCCTACCCATGGGCACTCGACATTATATACAGATAGATAAATAGATAGATAGATAGATAGTAGGTAGATAGATATGTATATAATCGGTAAAAGACTGATATATAACGGAAATCTAATACACATTCCTCTAAAACCCAACGAAAAGTGCAAATATAAAATGGGCGAGTCGTTGAGGGAAATCATGACCTTCAGTACGATGACGTCGTCTTCAAGTCGGTCGTGCTGTCTCCAGGTAATTTAGTCAACTTAGGAGAGTGCCTTCGAACTGAAGGAGTTGGATATGCCTTCATTAACGCCTTCCCCACGACGCCACTCTCCTCAGCTGAATATATTGTCCGGCAGCAGCAAGAATACGATAAAAATGGCGTCCGCGGACTGAAGAGACTGTAATTAATAACATGCTATAGTATTTTTGCATTATGGATCCCTTACAACAGAGTACGTTGGCCTAAGTTTATTGTTTCTGCCACGACATGATTTCATTCAGCTCAGGAAAGACATCTTGAGCTGGAGGGGTTAGAGAGCCTTCATTAACCCCGTCACAGCCAGCAGTCCTCTCTGACCTGGATCAAATTAATATACGTTCTCGACCTGAAGGGATGGATCCAATTAAAACTGAGTGCACGAGGGGCAGGCAAACCCACTATATCCGAGTCATTTGTTAAACCCATAATGAGAGTTAGGCGCAGCTGCCTCTTCTGCCTAGCTGCTGCATGCGATCTGTAACGTGGCATGCAGGCTAACCACATACACTGCTGATACCTGCACCATATATCACCCTCAGAAACTGGGAGTCAGCACAACCTTCACCATATCAGCGTGAACCTCCTGAGTCCCATGATGAGTCCTCTTCCGTTCTTGTTTCCTCAGAACGATTATATTCAGTTTAGGAGAGACTTTCCGAACTGGAGTGGTCTGGTGGAGTCTTCCTTCACCCTTCCCTCCACAATGTCTCTCCCAGGCTGAATAAAATCGCCATGGGAAACAAAATTACTCCAGTAAAGCACACCACCGCACTGAACGGTCAACAGTACGATCAATGGCATTTACACAAAACATTCAACAGTACAGGAATAGTCTCTCATACGTACCTTCTATGCCCTGCGGCTGGGGTTGCGTCAGAGGGCGATAGATGGAGACAGATGGTGATAGACAGAGATAGATGGGGTTACACTCACTCCTCTTGCCGTATGACCTCTAGTAGGAGCAAAGGTCAAAGTTCAAGAAGGGGGTCAGTTCAGTGTCTCTATTATTATTATCTCACTATTGTTTTTTTTTAAATTTGTGATCCGAATTGACACACACACATGCACACACTGAAGCACCGCGCCTTTTTTTATTCTCTTCTTTTATGACTTTCTAATAATCTCTTTATCCCGCTAATCCCTTTTTGGCAATATATATTTTTTTTGTGTTAAATCCCTGAAACCAATTAGGCATCTACTATAAATTTCTGAAGTTTACCAGATAATAAAATTGCTTGTATGTTTATTTTAGCCGACTCTTAACACCGACAGCTTGGATATTTTAACAGTGCTACGTTGGTCATGCTTTTAATTGATACTTTTACGCTAGTCCCTCCTCTTAGCTTCCAGGCTCCGTTTTCTCCCGAGGTTGTCGACTTTCCTTCTTCCCTCCATCAACTGATCCTGCCGGGGACTTGTGGGGGCCGCGTGGTAAATTACAGGTACAGTGGGAAGGTGTCAGATGGCCTGGGAAAATTCTGCGGAGCGTGGGAATTTTTTGGCTTACATGGGAACTTTTTTGCTAGAATTAAAAGTTTGTGGCTGTCGTGAAAATTTTTTGGCTATGGTGAGAAATTTTAGGTTATAATGGAAATTTTACGGGTGTAAGAATTGATTTGGCTACTGTGTGAATCCTTTATTTGCCATGGATTTTTTTTTTTTTTTTTTTGCGTGGAAATTTGGGGGGTTAGCCTGAGAATTCCTTTACCCTGGGAGATTTTAGTTACGGTGGAAATTTGTTAAACTATCGTTGGAGTTTTGAGGCAATCGTGGAAATACTGTGGCCTGGGAAGATTGAGGGAAACGAACGGTACTCAGTCTTGGAGAAACTGTCTGTGTGTGAGGGATCCCTGGCCTGGGCGGGGAATATTCAGAACAACTTGCTGCTGTTGTTGGTGTTGCTGCGGCTGCTGGGAGTTGCGGCGCCGTGACGTGGGACTGCCTCACATGCCGCCAACATTTTAGCCTCGACACAGGGAGAACTTGGCCTGAGAGTTTTTCGAGCTGGGTGAGAATTTCCTAGGAGATCGTGGGGAATTTTTGTGGGGCTGGGAATTGTTCGAGTTGGGTAAGGAAGAGAGAGTGTTTGGGAAATTCTGTAAGTCAAGGAATTTTTCGAGCGAGGTGAGAATTTACGGTAGAGTTTGGTCTGGAAAATTTTTAAGGTATCCAGGAAATGCCGAAAGAGAGGTTGGTGTTTCTTCTAGGGTAAGTTTTTCCCAGAGAGATGGAGAGTGATGATGGGTGATGTTCCGCCGATGAGGTCTTCCCTGCCGGCAAAATTACAGGTGATGTGGTGATGACTTTTGTTGTGACTGTGGTAGTTGTGGTGCCTTCTTCACCAGACACCACACTCATAACATCTCCAGTGGGTTGGCGGGGCAGGCGGGTGGGTGAGGCAGGTAAGTCGGTGAGGCAGGTAGGTTGGTGAGGCAGGGCGGGTGAGACAGGCAGACCGGTGAAGCAGAGTTGAGGTCCCCACTGATGTCTGGTCCACGCCGCGCTCTCTCCCTCACTCACTCTCTCTCTTTCTTTCTCTCACTCTCTCACTCCTCGCTCTCACTTCCGCCGGCTTTACCCCACACGTATGACTAAGCCTGCGTTCGTGCCAGGCTGTGAGAAGGCAGTAACCGGCGGACAGTACAGAGCCACCGATTGAGTGACTTTAGATGTCGCTGTAACTTAGCTGTAAGGCGAGGAATGGTACAGCCGCAGCACACAGCATTACAACAGCACAGCACGAGGGGTGAGAGTGCTGTGAGGTGTGCGTGCTGAGCGTGGCATGAGCGTTGTGCTGAGCGACTGGGGGTGAGCGTGTAAGCAGAGTGATCGCCTTCGACACACTGCCGCCACCTTTCCCACCCAGCGCACCCTACCGCGCCGACCCCGCCCACTCCTCTCCAGCCCCGCCCACACTAGTCAACGCCCCGCCCACCCACCACCCCAGCCCCGCCCCCACCCCTCACCCTGGCCCTTACCACGCCCATATTTTACCCCCATCCCCCCACCCCCATCACCCTACCTGTGCCTCGCCCAGCCCCACCCTACCACACACCTGCACACACACACACACACACCTGTCCCGCCCAACCCCGCCCAATTCCGCCCAATCTTTGTCCTGTGAGAGGCTGGCGGAAGGTGGCTGTTGTCCTCCTCCACCCACAAACCCCACCCACCCCTTCATTCACCTCCATCCTCCTATCCACCCACCCACCCTCTTCTCTTGACTTAGTCCTTCACTCTCTTTCCTTCTTTCGTTCACTCCTCTTCCTTCGCTGTTTCTTGACGCATTCCTCTTCCCTCCTTGCATTCTTCCTTCCAATGTTATTTTTTTTTTTCATTTCCTTTTGCTCCTTTCTTTCTCTCACTCACTTCCATTCAGTCTGTCTCCCTGATCGACTCTCTTTCCCTCCTTCGCTGTCTTCTCCATTTTCTTTCAGTCCTTTTATCCTTCTCTCTTTCTTTCTTTCTTTCTTCCTTCATTGTTTCTCATTTCACCCTCTTCTTTCCTTGGTATTTGTCCATTTTCTTTTACTTTCTCTCTCTCTCTCTCTCTCTCTCTCTCTCTCTCTCTCTCTCTCTCTCTCTCCAATACCTTAATGCATCATCCCTCTACCATTAACGTTATATATATATATATATTTCTCGTCCATATACAAGTAATAGTAATTTTACCATTCTACTCACTCTCTCTCTCTCTCTCTCTCTCTCTCTCTCTCTCTCTCTCTCTCTCTCTCTCTCTCTCTCTCTCTCTCTCTCTCTCAATACCTATCCATCCATTTATCTATCCATCTATCCATTTATGTCTACCTATCCATCCATCTATCTATCTAGCTATCTATCTATCTACCTATCCATCCATTTTTCTATCTATCTATCTATCTATATGTCTGTCTCATTCTATTTATGTCTGTGAACCTGTCTATCTATCGGGTTATCTGTCTATCAGTCTAATAACTTAAATTTCTTGACATATTTGACATTTCCTCTGCGTACATATCTTTACTCGCTCCACTTACGTAAAAATAATTATGTTGAGAGAGAGAGAGAGAGAGAGTGTGTGTGTGTGTGTGTGTGTGTGTGTGTGTGTGTGTGTGTGTGTGTGTATGTGTGTGTGTGTGTGTGTGTGTGTGTGTGTGTGTGTGTGTGTGTGTGTGTGAACATGTAAGAAATACTGCAACACACACACACACACACACACACACACACACACACACACACACGTTACAAAGCTGAAGGAAGGAGAAGGCGCACACAAGACCGAGAGAGAGAGAGGTTAAGGAATGAAGTGAGTGAGTACATGAGGGAGGGCGGCTTTGAGGGACACGGGGGAAGGGTGGGCACCTGAGACTGACCCCTCACGTTACCGTCTTCCTCCATATTACTGTATATTCTTGCTTATTCCTGCTAACTCCATGCGATTTTATTCATCTTAGGAAGGACTTCGCGAGCTGGAGGGGTGTGCTACAGCCTTCACTAACCCCTTCATTATTTTCTCATGAACCCCCTTCGCTAATGGAATCTGGAAGGGTTGAATATATCTTTCCTCAACCCCTTCACTACTCATATCTTCACAGGTAAATAAAATCGTCTAGTATCAGTATTAAGTATATCGTTCTCGGATGGAAGAGGTTAAACTTGAGAACCCGAAGTGGAAATCAAATCCACCTTTTTTTCCCACCGTTATTAAAATACGTGAGTGAAAAACTATAGTGTTACCTGTTCACTTCGCTACTGATTGCATTATGTCAGGTGTAATGCAGTCTAACCTGTTCTATCCTTACAGGTGCTTTGAGACTGACCCTCGTAAATTAGGACCTGCCCACACCTTCACACACTCAGTTTGCATACCATAATACGGCCTACAGGAGACTGGAGGCGTTTCTTTTTTTCCACGGCCACCCTGGATGAACTCCGGGATTACAGGGAGAAACACTACCTATAGTAATTTTATGTTTCCTGTTTCCCAGCGGTTTTATTGAGCTTTCTATGAGGGGGTTACAGACAGTCGGCAATAACTCCAGCCTTACCATGGCGTCATTTCCTTACTATTTCTCGTTACTGCCAGACGATTTTATTTCGCTAGAGGATAAATCTTGTAGCTGAGGGGTTAACGAAGGCTGCGTGTCCTCCCATCTGTTCGGAATCTCTCCTAATGAGCAATGGTTCTGTGATGGCAGAAAGAATAACCTCTAAATGACGTCATCGTAGTGAAGTGGTTGACTCCTTCCCCACCCGTGCTTCTCCTAAACTGAACAAAATCGTCTGAAGGCAGGCAAAAAAAAAATAAAAAATAATAAAATAAAATAAAAATGAATAAGACGTCAATATGAAGGGGTGTGTTCTACGTTGCATCAAATCATCTTTTCTCTGGTGTCCAATTCTACGCATAAGACTTGACATTCCGTTACCCGAGACCCAGCACACCTCGCACCTACCGTACACCTTCATATATCACCACCACTGACACCAATACCCACCGTCCATACTGAATACATGCCAGGGCTGTTTCATTCAGGGCTGGTGTCATGGTATTGGCAGGGGGGGGGTCTACTGCGTAATGGAAGGTCTTACGGAAGATCAGAAATGTCAGTTTTAACCAGTTTATTTCGTTCAACTGTTCGCTATTCCTACCTGAGATCGAACCCGCATCATTTCGGACAGCAGACAACTTCTCCAACCACCCGTATGACTCATAAACTAAAGATGTAATCGTAGTGATGTGGTTAAAACGACGGTACCCCAACACTGCCACTTTAGCTCCAGCCTGTGTGTAATTAACTAGTGGGATTTGAATTTACGTCCCTACCCACAGGACACGACTCACTCTACCTGGTTGGTCTACTACCACTGCGGCCGACGACATTTTGTATTACATTTTTGCTTTCCCCAGACAATTATATTCAGCTGTGAGTATAAAATTTCAAAGTAGAGTGGGCTGGATATAGCTTTCAGTAACTACTTCAGTAATAAGTAACTGCTTCACTACTAAGGGTCTGTTCCAAGGTGACTAAACTCGCCTGTTGGTAGCATAAATACATAAAAAAATAAATAAACACAAATATATGAAAGAAAAGCATTCGGGAGCCAAATACTAATCGCCCGCCACAATAAACTGTTGGCCAAGTCCAAGATTTTGGCCATATCTTGATACCCTGAAGGTTTCCTGTTGATACCTTAAGCCGTTCATGAGATATAATGGTGCTAAAGGCGGGCGATAAAAACTAGTTGACCTTTGTTAGCCGTTTTGGTGACTTTGACCTTAACCCCGAGTGCCTATTTTCAAACTCGCCCAAGATTTTGGCCATATTTTGATACCCTGAAGGTTTCATGTTGATAACTCAAGCCGTTCATGAGATGTAATGGGAACACACACACACACACACACACACACACGCACACACACACACACACACACACAGAGGCAGGCAAAATCATTATCGCTCTGCCTTCTAAAGGCGGTCACTAAAAATAATAAAATATTAAAGTATGTTACTGGATTTAAGGAGTTAACTAATTTTTTTTTACCCAAACATGGCCTTTAACAGACTCCAGACAACACAAGCATCACTTTTCAACTATTGCCCGACGCCGCATCATGTGAGGGATGGCCTCGACAAGACGATCTTTGGGAGTCTGTGTCGCTAATCAGCAACGACCCCTCTTCCCACATGCCACCCTCCTTCATATACCGTACTATTTCGCCCTATCTTCCCATCTTACTCTTTGTCTTCCTCTTCCTCAAGCCAGCCCACTCTAATATCGGTACCCTCTCCTAGTCAGTCTCTCCCTATTCCCACGACACACCAGCCTCCCTCATACTCTGCTCCACCTTATACCTCTGCCTTGTGCTTGGCTCTCCTACTTCACCTAACCACCACACTCTCACACACCCTCTTAGTGTATCATTCTCCACGCACTGTAAATGGCCGAACCACCTCAGAGTATTGCTTCTCGTCCACCTCACCCGTCCAGTACACGGGCTCTCCTAAACTGCATAATATCGTCTGGCAGCAAGACTATTATATTTTAAGATGCCATCGTCCTGAATGGGTTAATCAATTTTCCAGTCTGACCAAAGAAAACCTATGATTCCGAATTATTTTATTTTACATCATCAACGCTCCAGCTATGACACGAAGACACTTTCACTTCTTCAGCGTAACGATCTATGAATCTTAATCTCGCTACCTCCAGCCCATTTCAGCCACCAGGAGAGCTCTAGAAATGACTGGACTGAATAGCAAAAATGAACCATAATTCTTTGCATATTTGTCAACACGTCCATCATTCTGTTTGACTAATAAAGGTCCCTTGTTGGACTTTAACTGGCTCCAGCAATATCCTTAACACTCAGTCGTCACTTACTGAAAGAATAGTTATAGCCCCAATCATGGAAGCTAACAATTTTTTAATGTAATTAGCTTTCCTATCAACAAGTCACTACGTAACTCTATCGTCATAACAAGACAATGTGGCGCATCATTTGGTGGTATTCTCGACGGTCTCCCTCCATCTTTGACCCCCTTCTTTAATTTATGAACTGCTATAAGAAATAAATAAATCAGGATACGAAACATGGCTTGTGGGATCCATAGACTTTTCTCATCCGTGTAATACTTTGCCTCCAATGATCATAAGATGCAGACTGAAGTTGTCGCTGCATTGTAGGCGTCATCCCCCGTTGCCCAGCCCAGCCCATTCATTGTGGATTCTTAGCGGGTGATTCTTATCTTGACATGAATTTCAGGATAAATTTAACCAATAAGCGATTCCTGCAATAATTTCCACCTTTGAATAACCCTCACAGACTCCTACAACAGGACAAAACTTCTGCCAGTTATCCCATTTGCGTCCAGCGTCCTCAGTGTAGGATGGAGCTGGGTAATTTCAAAAGTTAATAAAGGGGGAGAACTCCGGGGTAGGGACCTATGAGCCTCGCGATAAAGAGCCGATAGGCGGAGGGCGGTAAGCCTAGTACCCTTCCAGAACATGCCTGGTATGCACAGGGACCATGGGAGCTAATGGGTTAAGTAAACCATTCACTCTACAGGTCTTTCTGAAGCTGGATACAATCATCTGCCGACAGCAAAAATAAAATATGAAAGAGGTCATTATATAAGAAAGGGTCACTACAGGTGGTGACAATTATAAATCCTCTTTTGTATAAACAAATAAAAGTACGACATATATCTTAGGTACTCCAGACAAGCAAAATACTCCTCCATTAGACCAATACAGACATCAGTTCCATCAGAGTTACTTCTGCTCCAGCGTCTCCCTTTCCATCACCCCTGGACTCGATAAAGAGCCTAATATTAAGTCAAACCAAGGACTTTATATATTCTATTCTCGTCATAGCCATGCGATTTTATACCGGTTGGGAGAGACTTTGAAATGACGTTATGTGTAGCCTTAATCACCCCGTCACTACTATAAAGCATTCTGAAATTTAATGGAGTGAAAATACCGTCACCGTACTGCATGGGTTGTCACGTGACCAATTGCTAGTTCTCCTCTTGTCTCAATATCCACAAGTGTGTTTACCGCTCCAGTTTCCACGTTCCCATGACCCTACATATTTCAGACTCAAAAAACGCGTCTGTAAGGGTAAGTCTTTCCTTTTCCTGCCTTCCCATCACGCCTATAAACATAACAGAGAAGATAATCAATAGGTCCTACTTTCACTTAGACTTTCAAGGCCCCAAATAAACAGCAAGCATTATCAAGTGCGTTTTTCCTTATCGATCTCAGACTAAAAGAAGAACGTCCGTAGGAGTGAGATCTACTCATTTCCTACCAATACATCACTCTTGGCTCTTGTACAGGACGCCTTCAAGCGCTGGCACCGATATGGCCGGTGGAGCTGCCTGGTTATGCAAACGTCCCTCAGTCCCAATCCCTATTCCCCCCAGAGGAGGATAGTGGGCTGCAGAAAGAGGGCAGGTTCATTCTGCAGTCCACCGGGTTCACGTTTCAAATGAACCTGGAGCTGCAACAGCTACCACAACCACCACATCACCCTTAGACTGAGCAAAATTAGTGAAAATGTGTTTTACCACATTAAAGACTGCAAACCGATAAATTGATAATCATTGCGTTTCTCTCTCTCTCTCTCTCTCTCTCTCTCTCTCTCTCTCTCTCTCTCTCTCTCTCTCTCTCTCTCTCTCTCTCTCTCTCTCTCTCTCTCTCTCTTCATTTTCTACGTGTCAATTTCCTCTTGGGACTCCGAACCAAAAAATTATCCACATGGATGTATACGCCACCAAAATCTACATTAATCATCATTGAAGAAACACGAAAAAGAGGTAATAATTCCTGGTGAAATTCATGAAAGACAGGTTTTCCCACTATTGTCTACCCTGAAATCACCCTTAGACTCAAAAAAGAAAAACAAAGAAAGAAAAGATAAAGAAAAGTGTCCACAAGAGTGTTTTCTCCTTCACTTTCTACTTCCCTCCAAAAAAAAAAAAAAATAGCATCACTAAGGGTGTTTTTCCATTATATAACCCTTATAGACTAATTTTAAGTCATTCTTATTGTCGATGATTTTTAGTTCCGCCTCAGCACCCCTCTTCCTTAATCCAAAGTGAAAAAGTAAAGTCTCCATAAAGGTATTTCCTACTTCAAAAAAATATCAGAAAAGAAATAAAAATAATTAAATACGCTTCCCCCCCTCCCCTTTTTTATATTACCACGACCCTCACAGACTCCCAGCATAAAGTATAAAAGTTTTTTTTTTCACCTAAAATACGTCACTCCTACCGACAGACAACAGAAAATCAGCATCATTAAAGGGAATTTCATCTTTAATATCTACTTAAACAACCACTAATGACGCAAAACTAAAAAAAAAAAAGGTCAGATGAGTGACATCTGTTCTAAAATTAACTTTCACATGGTCCTTACAGACACCAGGGGCTCGTAAAAAGGCGTTCAGCAGAATTAATTATCTCCAGTACTACCTCAAATAACTCTTATATGAAAAAAAAAAATCCATAAGAATGATTTATGCTTCAATTTTTACCTTTGCATCACTTTAAACAGACATCAAACTATCAGAATAAAATCGTCCTTAAGAGTGTGTTCCCTTCCAAATCCTTACCCCAGATGACCCTTAGCGACTCCCCCACAGAAAAAAACACAACCAAAGGGATTATTTATGCTTGAATTAATACCTTTCTACGACTCCAGACAGAAAAAAAAATTCAGTGAAAGTGTTTTTGCTCTAAAGCCTTCCTTCACAAGAGCCCAGACATCAGAAATAGAACACAGAACCCATAAGGGTAATTTGCTCTGATATGAACCTTGCCATGACCTTTACACACTCCAGACTCATAAAATTGTCCACCTCACTCTCTACCTTCCATGACTCGACATTCCAACTTAAAAAGAACAAAATCATTCATAGGGGTGTTTTTCTCCTTCAGTTTCCAGTTTAAACGACCCTTGAGAAACTCCTAACCGTTAAAGGTCTATAGGTATAATTTCTCCTTTTATTTCTATCACCCCTTGACCCTTACAGACCCCGAGCAGAGAAATAGGGTACTCACAACGGTATTTCCCCCTTCAAAATCTTCCTTAAAGGCTCCTTAATCTGATTCCTTCGACCCGCAGATGTCTTTTTCGTTTGTCTTGCTACCTCCTGATGATTTTGAAAGGCGCAGGCGTGTGTGTGTGTGTGTGTGTGTGTGTGTGTGTGTGTGTGTGTGTGTGTGTGTGTGTGTGTGTGTGAGGAGGTGGGTGTGTGGGTGGGGACGAGGAAATTGGAGTGCTGGTGTTGGAGGTGCATAAACATTAACTGAATTAATATAAGGCACGACCCACCACCGGCATTCGCGGCTGGGCGGGTGACCTGGACTGATTTTGCGACACGGCAGTTCACTGAGTCACTCTGGGGCATTTGAGGACACTGGGTCGTAT
Organism: Coenobita brevimanus; assembly: GCF_032717465.1. NCBI lineage: Eukaryota > Metazoa > Arthropoda > Malacostraca > Decapoda > Coenobitidae > Coenobita > Coenobita brevimanus. The sequence goes on from NC_137024.1 coordinate 28,375,057, forward strand.
TCTCGTCGGTTAAAGAAGGTCCGTAACACCTCTTCCTTAGCGACTGATTATTGGATATTGCTGACTGATATCCTTTTGTACGTTATTTATGCTGAGTATGGTGATATAGGAAGGATTTAAGTAACACAGAGGAGGGAGTAGGGTGTAATAAACAAAATAAATCGCTAAGAAAAAGGTGTTAGGGATCTTTCTTAACCAACGCCAAAACACTTTCAGGCATTTTAGGATACTGGTTCAATTGCAGTATTTTAGGACACACAGGCATTTTAGGACACACTAGGGCATTTTAGGACCCCAGGGAGGGATTTTAGGACATCTTAGGGCACTGAATCACCCTTTTGCTACTTTAGAACACTTTAGGACACCAGAACACACTGCTGTATTTTAAGATATTGATACGTTTATGAGCGTTTTAGGACACTAGGGTATTTTAGGACACGGAATTTTTGGATACTTTAGACGTCAAAACACTTTATGGCATTTATGGATACTGAGACCCTTTAGGACAGTTTTGGACACTGGCATTTTCAAAACAATCTGGGACATGAGGATATTTTGAGGATCTTTAGGACACTGTGGCACTTAAAGGAATTTTAGGACATTAAAGAAATATAGGACGCCTGCTGCATTTTAGGACACCGCAACATATTTAAGAGACCATGACACTTTAGGGTCTCACACCACTTTAGGGCATTTTAGGACACTGCCAAACATATGAGCATTTGGCAACACTTAAGGGTATTACAGGAACGCTTTTTAGGACATACTAGGGTTATTTAGGACACTGGTGTACTTTAGGGTATTTTGGGACACAAGGACTTTTTAGGACACAAGGATATTTTAGGACATTTATTTTAGGATACTTAAAATGTAAACTCTGACATGGTTTACCTTCTTAACAGCTTCCCAGGAGAGAGAGAGAGAGAGAGAGAGAGAGAGAGAGAGAGAGAGAGAGAGAGAGAGAAACAATACGACTGAAGAACATGAACTCAAAAACCTCCTACCCTACCACCAGCTCTGGCATGGGGAAAGGGAGGCGGGGTGTCATCGGAGGGAAGGACAGGTTAAAGGTCACCCAAATGGAAGCCGTGACCTGACCTGCGTGGGGGGGGGGGAGAGCTAGAGGAGTAGGCGGAGGACATTGCTGCAGACCATCACCTGAGGAGGGAAAGCATGGGATTGATAGATAGATAGATAGATTGACGGAAGGACTGATAGGTAGATTGACTGGAGGAGTGTTAGATAGACAAAGAGATGGATAGATTGGTAGACTGGCAAGAAGATGGATAGACAGATAGTTTGATCGGTTGAATGATACAGTCAGAGAGAGAGAAACAGACAGACAGACGTATATAAGCCTATTTAAACATAAATAAAGATTATATAGATACACAGATAGATAATGCTAGGCGGACAGAAAGACAGATGGGTAAACAGATCGACAGACAGACAGACAGCTAGACAGATAGACAGATAGATAGTGTCTGGTTAACAGGCAGAAAAATACACAGAAAGGCCAAGATAAGTGTAGACACCAAACATGAACTGATACATACACAGTAGAGAGACATGTACATACGCGCAACGAAGGACAGTGGTAGAGTCTATGGGAAGAAAAATAGACAGGCAGATAGATAGATAGATACATATAGGCAGACAGACATAAAGACAGCCAGAAACAGATTAGAGACAGAACAACGGCCGGAAAATACTTAGAGAAAAGGGATTCTAGGAAGCCTTAAGTGGGCACGAGAGAGAGAGAGAGAGAGTGTGTGTGTGTGTGTGTGTGTGTGTGTGTGTGTGTGTGTGTGTGGCAGGGAGTGTGTGTATGAGGCAAGGAGAGTGTGAGTGAGGTAGGAACAATGCGTGTAAAGCAGGAAGATTGTGTGTGTGTGTGGCAGGGAGAGTGTGTCTGAGGCTGAGGGAGTGTGTATGTTGGCAGAGAGAGTGTGTGAGAGGCAGGGAGAGACTGTGTGAAGCAGGGAGAGACTGTGTGAAGCAGGGAGAGTGTGTGTGAGGCAGAAAGAGAGTGTGTGAAGCACGGAGAGTGTGTGTGTGAGGAAAGGAGAGTGTGTGTGAGGAAAGGAGAGTGTGTGTGAGGCAGGAAGGGTGTGTGAGACAGAGAGAATGTGTGAGGCAGGGACAGTGTGTAAGGCAGAGTGTTAGAGGCAGAGAGAGTGTGTGAGAGGCAGGAAGAGTGTGTGTGTGTGTGTGTGTGTGTGTGTGTGTGTGTGTGTGTGTGTGAGGCAGTAGAGTGGATGTATGACATGGAGAGTGTGTGTGAGGCAGAGAGAATGTGTGTGAGACAAAGAGAGTGTGAGTGAGGTTGAGAAAGTGTGTGTGAGAAAGGCAGAATGTATGTGAGACAGGGAGCGTGTGAGAAGCAGGAAAAGTCTGCATGAAACAGGGAGTGTGTGAGAGAGAAGCAGGGAAAGAAAGAGTGAAACGAAGAGAGAGTGAAAGAATATGGAGAACGAGATAATAGAGGATGAGAGAGAAAAAAGAAGAATGAGTGAAAAAATGAAGAGAGAGAGAGAGAGAGAGATGAACTGGTAAATATGAGAAGTGGAAGGAAGAGGAAGGAAAGAGATGGAGAGGAGACTGGAAAATTCTGAAAGATAATACGTTAGGAAGTGGAAGGGAAGGAATGAAAGAGAGATAGAGAGATAATAAGAAAAAAAGGGAGGGAAAGAGTGAGAGCAAGTGAGCGAGAGAGGTGAAAGGAAAGATTGAAAAGAGGAATGAATGAAAAAGACATAGTGATAAGAGGGAGAAGGATGCAGAGCGAGGAAGGAGGTAGAGGAAGAGAGAAAAGGTGTGGAACAGAAATACTAGGAAGGAGAGGGAAAGAGTGAGGAAGAAAGAATGAAGGGGAATGAAAGGAGAATGAAACAGGGGAAGATGAGAGTGGGGGAGAATGTGTGTGTGTGCGAGAGGGATTGCAGAAATACTGACAGGAAGAGAGAAAATGACTGAGGTAGAAGGAGAGAAGGGAAAAGAAGAGTAAGATTATAAAGCTAAAGAGAGGCAAAGAAAAATGAGTGAGAGTGTATGTGAGAGGGAGAGGACTGAAACAGAGGTAATGAGGAGAGAGCGAGAGAGAGAGAGAAAGACGAAGGCAGAAAGAAAGAGGGCGGAGAGGGAATAGGAGAGGGAATGAAATAAGAAAAAAAGAGTGAGTGAGTGAGTGAGTGAGTGAGTGTGCGTGAGAGGGATAAAGGGAGAGGTCGTGTGTCGTGGAGATGGTGGTGGTCTGTCTCCTGTCACCCTCACACTCGTCACTCTCACTCCCTCCCTCACGATGCAGAGAGAGAGAGAGAGAGTGAGAGAGGGAGAGGAGAGGCAGACAGACTAACAGACGGAGAGAGAGAATAAGGACGGACTCTCTCTCTCTCTCTCTCTCTCTCTCTCTGTCACCAATTAACCATGCCACCGGTAACAAGGACTGGCTATGGTAATGACCCAATCACCTCATTACACACGCCTCTGCTCCCTTCACTCCCATGACGTGTAGTTCATATTCCTTCCACGTAATACCTTTCTCCTCATTCTTCCACCTCATTCTCGGTCTTCCTCTCCTCTGACCTTTTTCCTGTGTGCCTATCTTTCCCCTTCATCCTTCCACTTTTTTCTTATCCTCCTTTAATCCATCCAATTTACATTCTTGACGCCAGTGATGCAATTCTTCATTCTGGTTTTGCTTTCTCCAGGCAGATTTATTTAACTCAGGGGATAACTTCTGAACTGCACTGGTCTGATATAGATTTTGTTCACCCTATCACTGCAAGAGTCTCCCCAAAGCTAAAAAAATAAATAAATAAATAAGTAAATAAATAAATCTGACTGCAGGAAGAAAAAAATCAATAAAACACGTCAGCTGTATGAAGGAAAAAAAAAAACTGACAGGTAAACATTGATACAACAGACATTATAATTACATTCAACCCTTTGACTCCGATTATTTTTCTTCACATATCATTATCGAAAACGTTGACTATCTGAAGGAAACACAAAACAGAACAACAAGAACAACAAAATGGGAAGAAAAAGGGAAAGAAATTATTAAAGAGAGAGAGAGAGAGAGAGAGAGAGAATGTAGGGATTACGACGGTGTGCAAAAAAAAAAAAAAAAGAAAAAGAAAACGTACTGAGGTGTTGGTAAGCTAAAGAAAAAAGGGAAGAAATGAATGAACGCTGGGAAGACAAAGAAAGCGCATGGAATGAAAAGAAGAGAGATAGGTATGGAATAAAACATGAAAGAATATGAAAGAACTGAGTGGGGAATGGACGGAACCGAGTTAAGATACAGAGACTGGAGAAAACATGCAGAAAAGAAAACAGGGAGAGAAATATAATAAATGGTTGTAACTGAGGGAGACAGGAAAAGATGAGAAACTTTGCACAAAAACACGATGTAGAAGATAACACGAAATTTATTGCCGTATTAATAAACTGAAGAGAAAGAATTCTGAAGTATTTTATAGAAGATGGACTAAACACACACACACACACACACACACACACACACACACACACATAAACGAAAGACAAATAACATGGGAAAAAGCATAGAAGAGATAAAAAGTATGAAATAGTCATTTGAGAAGATAAAGAAAATGTGCCGTTCTCATGCTCGGGGTAACTCTAGTATTCTTTTCCAGCTAATTAAGGGCCGACTCGATTCAGTTACAAAGCCTGGGTGATAAAAGTGGTAGCATTAACCGCCTCATGGTCAGGAAAACTCTTGGTGCTTTAATCCTGCTAAATAATATGCAACTGAGAGTGATTCACAAAAGCCTGGATGTTAAGAAAAGATCATAATTACAACATGATAAGGAAAAGACAGCGAAGGGAACGAAAAAGGAAAATGATAAGTAACAGGAAAGAAGACGAGGAAAAGAAAAACGATGACGAAGAAAGGGAAACGAAGAAAGCAATGTTCTAGAAGGCGAGAAGGAGGAAATGTAAGAAATATAAAGTAAAAACGTAAGAATAGTGAAAGAACAGAGGGAAGGGGGAAAATGGAAAATGACAAAAACAGAAAAAGGAAAAACGAAGTATAAGAGAGAGGAAAAGGAGGAGGAGGAGGAGGGAGAAGAAGAAGAAGAAGAAGAAGAAGAGGAGGAGGAGGAGGAGGAGGAGGAGGAGAAGGAAAAGGAGGAAGAAGAAGAAGGAAAAAGAGGAAGAAGAAGAAGGAAAAGGAGGAAGAAGAAGAAGGAAAAGGAGGAAGAAGAAGAAGGAAAAGACGGTTACAGAGGATAGGGAAAAGCCTAACAGGAAAAAAAACAAAAGTGATTAAATAATATGACCAAATAAAGAATCCGGGAAAATTAATAAGAATATACAATGAAAGATAATTACAATAAGGATTAAAGATAGGAAGTGGGAGATAAATATGAGAAATCAAGTAACGAAAAATATAAGTAAGAATTAAGAAGGAAAAAGAACAAGGAAAAAGTAAAGGCGGCAAACGAAGCTGTGATAAACAATGAGAGAGAGAGAGAGAGAGAGAGAGGTAAAAACGAGCAGAGGAAATGTGAGAAAATGAAAATAAATATGCGACAGAAAACGAGAGCTTCGTGAGAAAAAAGAGAAAGGGTGAGAAAAGAGTGAAAAAGAGTGATGTGAGGAGGCGGGGTTCTGATGCCGATTCTAATTTTGCCTGTGAGGTCCTCGGGGTGTCTCTCTCTCTCTCTCTCTCTCTCTCTCTCTCTCTCTCTCTCTCTCTCTCTCTCTCTCTCTCTCAAGCACATCACCACTAACCCCTTCAGTACAAGGAGTTGCTTCAGTGCATTTCTTGCTGCCTACAGACTCTTGCACTCACCTCTGGACTTATGTCTTGTAATGGCAGGGATAAAGGAGGCAGAGAATAGCACCTTCAGATCCATAAGTCTTACACTAGCTGAATAAAGTCTTCTGGAGGCAGCAAGAAGAGGAAGAGAAAGAAGAAGAAGAAGAAGAGGAGGAGGAGGAGGAGGAAGAGGAGGAGGAGGAGACGAAGAAGAAGAAGAAGAAGATGATGATGATGATGATGATGATGATGATTATGATGATGAAAAATAGGAGAACAAAAGAAAGAAGAAAGGAAAAAAAAAAGTCGTTTTTATAGTGAAGGAAATAAAAGTAAAACCCCATCACAAAAACTGACATCAAACACACCTTGATGTACCCAGTATGGTTTTGGCCTCAGCGCTACAGCCAGGACGTAACCAAATGACAGTCGATGAAGCACAGCGTAACTTAACCACTGAATCAGGGTCATGTCACCTTTGAGTCATTCTTGCTGCTACCTGACTAATTTTACTGAGCTTACGAAAGGCAGCTTGTACCGAAGACCCCTTGAAATTGACTGACCTCCTTTGAATTTTCTTCTCGCTATTGCCAGATTTTATTCGGCAAACCAAGAAATCTCGTATTGAAGGGATTTATATAAGGCTGTATCTAACCCCATCCGTTCGAAGATTCTTTCACAAGCTGAATAAACTAGTCAGGAGTTGGCAAGAAAAAATAAAGCTACTTCTTCGGGCTCCTTGGTTTCCTCAGACGAAAATGGGCAAGGCAAATATAATCGTCTGGGAGCTGCAAGAAAACACAGCTACGATTTCTGGCGTCTTCATGAAGTTAGCGGGGACTTTATTACTCTTCACATAGCGACAGCTAATTCCTAACGTGAGTATAATGGTCTGGCATTACCATGAATAAAACAATTCAGGTTTGTGTCGTCGTCGAAGGGTCAGTGATGGTTGTTTGGAACCCTCAGGCGACGTGAGGTCATTCCTAAGCTGAGTAAACTCGTCTGGATTATATCTATTTATTTTTACTCCCAATACAGGCATCAGTTACGATGAAGTCTAATATAACGGTGAACCACTTTACCTGAAGACTTTTTTTTTTCCCCAACCATTCTAACTACTTCCGGACAATTTTACACAGCTCCAGAAGGAATTCTCCGACTCTGTGGATTATGAACATCCTCCAACAACTCCTTCGCTATTACAGCTTTACAATTTATGAAATCGTCGGGTGGTAGTAAAAACAAAGCTAACAAGACTATATTGCACTTGTTTACAACCTGCTTATCTGCTGAAGTGGAGGAGATATAAAAAATTTAAAGTTTCAGAAATAGAAAACTGGTCACAAGTTGTATATCTTTAAATTTTACAAAATTTAGAAAAGACGGGCATCAACCTCCACTATGGCCCTAGAATCACTCAAAATATGAGAAAATTCCAACAAATCTTTTCTGAGATACAGCGTGGAATAGACGAATGGACGCACGGACTAACTGACCGACAGACTAACGGACGGACGGACGGACGGACATGGCCTAACCTAAGTTTCCACTTCGTTTCTCACGAAGTGGAACAAAAACAGTTCATCGTTGTGATTAGCTTGGGCAGTGAGAGAGCCACACAGTGTAAACAGACAATTATTACACCAGCACTCGCAGCGTGAATGCGAGAGGCATGTTTTGGACGGCGTGTGTGTGTGTGTGTGTGTGTGTGTGTGTGTGTGTGTGTGTGTGTGTGTGTGTGTTTGGATGATATAAACTCAAACACTTTTGATCCGGTTTTAATCAAACTTGCTGGAAGGGCTTAGGATCAGTCTAGGAGTCGACCCACTGTTTTGATAATAAGTCAAAGGTAGCCAGGCTTGGTGGATGGGTTGAGGGTATGTCAGTGACGGAGAATGGTTACATGGCAAGGTCAGCTTAAATAGTTTTGATCCGATTTAGACCAAAATTTGTGGACGGGTTTTGGGCAAGGCAAGAAGGAAGAAACTAGATTTTGAGAACAATCAGTCGAAGGTCGTCACAGGACAAGGTCAGAGTTCTCCCCACGTGTGTCTGTGTGTGAACAAAACAGTGGTCTGATGTAGACCAAACATGGTGGGAAGATTGACGGTCACCTAAGTATATGACCGATTGCTTTCGAAATCAGCATATGGAAAGGTCTTTTTTTTTTTTTTTTTTTTTTTTTAACACAAAACGGTAAGCGGTGAGGGTAAAGCCAGGATAAGAGGATTTGACCGAGAAGACTCGAAAGTCAAGTTCACGGGATATAATCAAATGTTCGACCCTATAACTCAAACAGTTTGGATTTGAACTAGACCAAACTTGGTGGAATGATTAAGGGTCAGCCATGCATGAAGAGATTCGATTTTGAAAACAATAGATAAAAGGTCAAAGTTACATGGCAAGATCAACTCAGACAGCTTTGAATTGATTTAGACCAAATTTGGTGGAGAGGTTTAGGGTCAGACAAGAACTAAGTAATTCGATTTTCAGAACAATTGGTCGAAGGTCAAGATGAATGGACAAAGTCAAATGCTCAGCTCCTGCAGGAATTTTGGAGCACAGGAGTTGCACAGGAGCTCTGAAGGATCCTTGTTTTGCTCTTCACATCTTCAAACTTCTTCATTCCTCCTAGACCAGACTTCCTCTGGTGCAAAGGCATAACACTATCTCCAATAACCTCTTCCATTCCATGTCCTCTTTTCTGTATATTATGCTGCCTTTCTCCACGCAGTTTTACTCAGCTAAGGAAGATGAAGGAAATCAAATATAGCATGACTAGAGTTCTTTCACCTTAGCTTGGCCAAATTTATAGTTCTTTTGCATTTTTTCTCATAATTCAGAGACAGAAACTACAGTAAGTTACTAGTTATATTACCTTCTCATAGAACTTCTCCGTGACTAGCACCATATTCTAGTGTTCATCTGTTGCTGCAGCTCAGTATTCATGCTGGAAAGATGGCAATTTTTGGCCAAGTTGAAGTGACATGGATATAGCAACACTATAGTCGGTTCCAGGGAGTCTGACGCACCGATTTTGCCACCTGAGGACAGGTGGATTTGGTAACACTGCGTGATGCTCTCAGGCAGTGATTGGTGGATTTCCGTTGTGTTTGAACGTGCACCAAACTGACTTTGTATTCCAACTAAGGCCCTCATTTATTTGTAAGTTACCGGGTTATACAGATATAAATTAAAGCAATGATATCATTAATGATAAATATGTGCCTTTTAAATTATTAGAGATAAACCTGAACGACACTGGTAACAAAACTAAGTAAAGTGGCAACCAAGGTCTAATGAGAGAACAGGTCTGATCGTTTTGCCACTCCGCGCATCTTCGTGACGTCACACAGTACATTTCTCGGGGGTCCAGAGAAAACAAGTAAAGTGGATGGGTAACTGCGACAAAATACCACAATTTGCTAACTTATTTTGTTGCCCACGTCAACGGTGTAATATAACTATATTGGTGTTAATCTTACCATTGTTACTGAATGCTTCCTAATTTATAACTTCAGTACTTTAAACATCATAAGCAGAGTATGTGAACTTCGAATATCTGAATTCATCATTTGTACCAGTCTTATCGTTTCTATTATGGTGGTGATGAAACATTATTGCCGATCCTTCCTTAGTATTAATGCTTTTCATAATCATCTTCGTCATCACTATTAACATTCCTCTTATCATCATCATCATCATCACTGTCACTACCATAGCTCCCCCAGCTTCTATAAATTCCTTCATCACACACACATATTCCGACAAATAAGGCTGCATAGGACACTAAAAACACAAAGTACCACCATCGTCATTACCATGATTACAGCTACCACTATCACCAGCATTATCATTATAATAATTACCATCAGCATCGTCACCAACGCATCACCACCATAATTCCCTCAGCTTCTACAGTATACCTGTCTTACCGTTATAATCACCACCACCACTACCACCATCATCATCATCATCATCATCATCATCATAATCACTACTGTGTCACTTCCCTATAGTTACTTCAACTTCCAACCAGTTGTTTTCACACACATATTTCAGGCAAATAAGGGAGGGAATGGAGGGCACTACAAACACAGAGTGAACTTTTTAAAACTTTACTTAAAACATAAGAAAATATTATAACAACAGTAGGCTGATTGCTCCATGCCAAGCGCTCCTGCAAGACTGTGACTACCTGTACACTAGTAACACACCACCACACCACATCAGGGGTATAACACACCATACACATCACCACACCACATCAGATATAGCACACTTTTATCATCATTGGGAAGGTGTGGTGTGGTGGTGTGTGCAATGTGGTATATCTGATGTGGTGTGGTGGTGTGTTGTGTGGTATATCCGATGTGGTGTGGTGGTGTGTGTAGTGTGGTATATCTGATGTGGTGTGGTGATGTGTATGGTGTGGTATACCTGATATGGTGTGGTGGTGTGTTACTAGTGTACAGGTAGTCACAGTCTTGCAGGAGCTGCTTGGCATGGAGCAATCAGCCTACTGTTATATATATATATATATATATATATATATATATATATATATATATATATATATATATATATATATATATATATATATATATATATATATATATATATATATATATATATATATATATATATATATACAGGTTATGTTTTACATAGTATCACCATAATGGCATCATTTGCCTTGTTTTCCCTGAACATGGGAGGGAGGAGAATCAAGGTACTCTTAAAATTTTACTTGGTTGTGTTTTGATTTAACCTGAGAATTCAAAATTTCAAATGTGTCTAGACCATCTTATAAACTTTGTAAAGCCCCGTTTTTAAATTAATCCACACAAATAACTATACATATTTTGGTAATCATTTCTTCAATCAGTTATTGTAACCCTTATTGCTAATAATGACTGCACTCGGACAACCAGTCGGCTGCAAGGTTGCCTTCCAGCCTTGGTAAGTTGATTGTTGGGACTGCAGTGTCCTCATGTTTCTTTAGATTGACAGGAACTAGTAGATTCAAGAGTTCATACTGAAGGTGTCTCTTGTAAGCAGTGGGCTCAAAATGTAGACTGCAGACACTTGAATTGCTGACATTAATATTATCTTTACCACAAAGATAAATCCACCGTTTTTTCAATTCATCATCCTTTGGGAAACGATATAAATGTATATCTCTATTTTCCTTATTTTTACGTCGCTAAGATGTATACTTGTAAACTGCACAGCACACCATTAGCCTAGCTTGGAGTGAAAAGTCAGGATCTTCACCCAAGCGGAGTATAAGTTCAACTGATTGCCTTGACCCTACTGGAGTGGCGGGCTCAGGTGACGTGTGACGTCATGCGCGGAGTGGTCCCATTTTTAGCCAGAAATAATCAGACCTTGAATCTCACTAGACCTTGGTCGCAACCGGACGCATACGGACTCACTCAGCGACTGTGGCAGGAATTCAGACGTTCAAGCACGGTGGTTCCGAGGTCCTGCGAAGGCTCGAATGTTTTTCCCACCACTGCTACACAGTGTCACAGTCTACAGTCTACACCATGCCCTTCACTACCTCATCTGCTAATATACAACATTACTCTAGATACGCTTCACTTATCTTCTAACGATTATGATTTAAGCACACACACACACACACACACACACACACACACACACACACACACACACACACACACCACTAGGTCCAAAACATGCTATTCTCAATATATATAGTGTAAATACACATTTTCATTACCTTCATTGGTAACAGTAGCTTTAAAAATCTGCATTTGTTTATATTCATAGTTAGATTCAGTAAAAATATTTCTTACGTTAATAAGTTTGGTGTTTGATTTTCCTGAACATTGTCATAAGTATCATAAGAGACATACACACAGACAGACAGACGGACACCCTATCCCTGGCCACAATGCACCCTCTCCTCAGGCATGATGTATGTGTGTCCCCTCGTCTGAGAGGAGCCGGGAAAGTAATGGATTACATCACTGTAGAAGGAACGAATTTTTCTTAATGGTGGAAGAAAGGAAAGTAAGATAAAAGCAAACCCCATGAGAAAATAATAGCTATACTATGCTGCTATAATAAACCCGTGTGCAGTGTGAACGAAATCAGACATAATTAAATGAATTTAAACATAAATCAGTCGCTGACTCCGTATGCGTCCATTTGCGACTTTATTTAGTTTTGTTATCAGTGTCGTTCAGGTTTATCTTAATTTAAAAGGCACATATTTATCATTAATGATATCATTGCTTTAATTTGTATCTGTATAATTCGGTATCTTACAAATAAATGAGGGACTTGGTTAGAATACAACGTCAGTTTGGTGCACGTTCAAACACAGCGAAAATTGACCAATCACTGCCCGAAAGCATCACGCAGTGTTACCAAATCCACCTGTCCTCAGGTGGCAAAATCGGTGCGTCAGACTCCCTGGAACCGACTATAGTTTTAGGATCGTATGATTAGTCGTCTCAAATAATTTATTATTATTATGTTGTTGTTGTTGTACCTTCCATAAAACCATCCCTTAAAGCGTTTCAGTGTTGCAAAGGATTACTTCTACTTCTTTTCCTGTATGGTTAAAGGCAGGGGGACAGAGAAAACCTTCATGCAAATCATAAAAAAATCAGTTAACAGAGGGTAAATAATCCTATGAACACCTTACGTACGAAGACAATTCTCTTATTTCATCTTTGCTGTCGATATTATGCATCTAGGAGACGGCCTTGATTAGCGAAGGAGTTAAGGAAGGCGAAACCCAACCCATTCCTGCTCGTAAAGTCTCTTCCAGATTATTATAATTATGTCATCATCATTAGTAAAGTGTTATTATATATTGGAAAGCCAGATCACCCCAATAACAGCCGTGAAGATCTGTGAGGTCTGTGTTATCTATGGCACCTGGTGTTGTTCTGCTCCCCCTTCCTCTCTCTCTCTCTCTCTCTCTCTCTCTCTCTCTCCCTCTCCTTTTTCTTCTTCCATCTCGCCTTGTATCTTCTACGTCCCATGTCAGTCTCTATGCTTGCCTCCTCTTTTTCATTCACTCCTCCGTCTCTTTCCCCTTCCCCTACCTCCACCTCCCGTATCTCCTTACCTCCGCCTCACTATCTCTCTCTATCTCTCACCACCTCTTCCCCAATCAAGCCTTGGGGAAGCCAGAACAAGCGGGCCTGTGATTGGCTGCCGTAAACTTGGCTGCCCGTCCCTGATTGGTCCATTCTGGGGCCTCAAGTGTGTCTGATTGGCGGGCTGGCAGGATGTAAACAAAGTGGAAATATCTCAAATTAAACAGGATAGCGTGAGAGGGAAAAAAATATATTGAAAGAGAGGGTGTGAAATTAGAAGTGAGGTGAATGAAGGAAGACGGGAAGAAAGGAGGAGGAAAGGGAAGGAAAGAGGAGGAAAAAAAAAAAGGGGGGGGGTTAGGAGAGTAACAGAGGGTATAGAATTAAATCGACTTTGAATGGGATAAGAAGAAAATGGAATATATAGGAAGGAGGAGAGGGGAAAAATGAAACGAAAGGGAAAAGAAGGAAAGGAAAGAAAGGGAAAAGAAGGAAAGAAAAAGAATAAATTTGGGAGAGTAAGAAGGGGTGTTAAATCTGAATGAAAATGAATGAGATAAAAAGGAGGGAGAAAGCAAGAGGGAGAAGGGAGAATACAGGAAGAGGGAGGAAGAAAGGTGAAGAAGTCATAGGAAGGACGAAAGAGGGAGAAAAAAAAATGGAAGAAAGAAGTGAAGAAAAAAGGGAGAAAAAAAGAAAACTTGAGAGCATTTGAAGGGACATGAAATTAGAACGACAATCAGTGAGATGAAGGACGAAGGAATGTGAAGGAAGGCGAGGAAGGAAGGGAAGAAGTGACAAGGTGAAGGACGAAGGAATGTGAAGGAAGGCGAGGAAGGAAGGGAAGAAGTGACAAGGTGAAGGGCGAAGGAATGTGAAGGAAGGCGAGGAAGGGAGGGAAGAAGTGACAAGGTGAAGGACGAAGGAAGGAGAGAAAGGAGTGGGATGATCAGCTTTGTAATGTAAGAAGGAGAGTAAGATTAGAAGGAAGGTGAAGAAGATGAAGCGAGGGAAGAAGAAAGGAAAAGAGAGGAAAAGGAAAAAAGAACTGAGGAAAGGGAAGGAAGAAATGAGAAGAGAGAGGAAGGTGAAAAGAAGAAATGAGGAAAAGGAGGAAGAAGTGAGGAAAGGGAAGGAAGTAATGAGGAGAAGGAAGGATGAAATGAGGAGAAGGGAGGGAGAAATGAGGAGAAGGAAGGAAGAAGCGAGGAAGGAAGGAAGGAGAATAGAAAAGGAAGGAAGGAAAAAGTGAGGAAAGGGAAGGAGGAAATGAGAAGAGAGAGGAAGATGGAAGGAAGAAATGAGGAGAGGGAAGGAAGAAATGAGGAGAAGGAAGGAAGTAATGAGGAGAATGAAGGAAGAGATGAGGAGAAGGAAGGAAGAAACGAGGAGAAGGAAGGAAGAAGTGAAATGAAGGAAGGAAGTGATGAGGAGAAGGAAGAACAAATAAGGAGAAAGAAGAAAGAAATGAGAAGGAAGGAAGAAATGAGAAGAAAGAGGAAGATGAAAGTAAGAAATGAGACAGACAGAAAAAGAAAAGGCTGTGGCGCATATGAAGGGATGAATGCAGTGAGAGGAGAGGAGAAAAAGAGAAGAGAGGAAGAAGGTATAGAAAAGAGGAAGGATGGAGCAAAATGGGAAGGTGGAGGAAGAGAAGAGGAATGAAAGAGAAAAATGCCTGATAATCTAAGGATGATAAATTAGAGCAAAAATTGATTAGAAGAGATGGAGAAAGAGAATGGGGAGCAAGAGGAGGGAGAAAGAGGGAAAGTGGGAGAGAAGGAGGAAGGAAAAAGAAGGGGAGGGAGGAAAACAGAGGCAGTAAAACGATAAATGAAAGAAGGGGAAGCAAAGTTAGAAGGCAACTGAAAGGGTTGAAAGAAGGGAGGAAGAAAGAAGAGGGAGGAAAGGAGGAGAGGGAGAGAGAAAGGAGGAAAATATGAAAAGGGAGAGAAGAGAGACAGAGAAGTGAGAAAGAAATGTGAAAACGGGAGGGAGGGAAGGAAGAAGAGAAGGAATGTAGAGAAGGGAAGAAAAGACCAGGGAAAGTAAAAGGAAGTATAAGATCAAGAGTAATAAGGAAGAGGAAGAAATAAGAACGAGGAAGAAATGAGAAAGAAGAAGGAAGAAGTATGAAGAAAGAAGAGGTAAGAAGAACAAGGAAGATATTATTAAGTAGAAAGAATAGGTAGGAAGAAAGAAGGAGGAAGAAGTAGGAAGAAAGAAGGAAGAAGTAGGAAGAAAGAAGGAAGAAGTAGGAAGAAAGAAGGAGGAAGAAGTAGGAAGAAAGAAGGAAGAAGTAGGAAGAAAGAAGGAAGAAGTAGGAAGAAAGAAGGAAGAAGTAGGAAGAAAGAAGGAGGAAGAAGTAGGAAGAAAGAAGGAGGAAGAAGTAGGAAGAAAGAAGGAAGAAGTAGGAAGAAAGGAGAAGGAAGAAATGAGAAACTAAAAAGACGACGAAATGGAAAGGAAGGGAGAGGAGAAAGAAAAGAGATGAAATGGGAGGGAAGAACAAAGGAGGGGAAGGGGGAGAGAGGAAGAATGAGGAAGATGGAAGAGGGAGGAAGACATGAAAGAGAAAAGGGAGGTGGTAAGAGAGAGTGATGAAGGAAGAGAGGAAAAGAAGAGGCAGAGAATGTAAGAGTATTAGATGTAAGATGAATGAGATGAAAGGATGAAGGATGAAGGGAAGTAAGAAGAGAGAGGAAGGAGGGAGGAAGATGGGAAGAAAGATGAAGGAGAGAGAAAAATGGGAAGAAAGAGGAAGAGGTAGAAGAGCAAAGGGCTTAGGAATGAAAGAAGGTACTGTTAAAAAAGATAGACTAAGATGAAATGATGAAGAAAGGAAGAAGGAAAAAAGAATGATAAGAATGAAGAACAGGAAGAGGATGAAAAACGAGAAGTATATGCGGCGCAAAATATGAACAAGAATGAATAAGATGAATGAAGAAAGAAGAAGAGGAGGAGAGGCGATGAGAAAGGAAAATGATAAAATGATGGTCACGAAGTAGAAAGGGAGGGAGAAGAGGAAGAAAAAAAATGGAGGTAGGATGGAAGAGGAGGAAAGAAATAGGAAGAAGAAAAAACAGGAAGCAACGAAAAGAAAGAAAATGGGAGGAAGAAGAAGAAAGACTTGAGAACATAAGAAGGTGTGTAGAAAGAGACAGAGGAAAAGGAAGAAGGAACAGCAATGAATAAAGAAGAAAGAGAAAGAAAAATGGAGAAAAGAGTTGGGATTGCAAAATGAGGTGTAATATTAGAAGGAAAATTAAGGAGAGGAAAAGGGAAAAGAGAAGAAGGAGAGAGAGAAAAGGAAAATAGATGGAGAGTGTATAGGAAGAGGATGGAAGAAGAAATAGCATGAAATGGGAAGGAAGAAGGAAGGAGAGGGAGGTGATGATGAGAAGAAATGAAGGGAGAAAGAAATGAGAGGGAAGAAGAAAGGAAAGGAAAGGAAAGGAGGAAGAAAGAAAGAGGGAGGAAGGAAGAGGAAAAGAACGCGTTTTGTTGGAGAGAAAGTGACTGGGATTAAGAGAGAGAGAGAGAGAGATTTAAGGTAAAAACGAAGACTGAGTACAAGGAGAGAGAGAGAAGAGTAATGAGATGGAGAGGAAGAAAGAGAGAGAGAAAAATAAGGAGAAAATATTGGACTACTTTTTATATCGTAAGGAAAGTGGAGGGAGGGATGGAGGGAGGGAGGGAGAGAGAGTGGGGAGGTGGGAAGGAGGAGGAAGAGGGATTAACGTAGAGGTAAGGGGAGAAGGGAGAGAGGGAAGAATGGCATGGAGGAGGAGGAGGGAGGAGAAGAGAGAAGGGAATGCGATAATGAAATAGGGATGGAGGAAGATATGATGGAGAGGGAAAGGAAGAAGGGGAAGGTAAGAGGAGGGAAATAGGAATAGAGAGAGAGAGGGGGGGGTAAGAGGCAGGCAGGGGGGAAGAAAGAAAACATAAGGGGAAGGAGGTGAGAGGATAGGGAAGAGGAGGAAAGGAGAGGAGGAGGAAAAGGAGGGAAGGAGAGGGGAAGGAAAAGTAGGGAAGGAAAGGAGGAGGAAAAGTAGGGAAGGAGGTGGGGAGGAAAAGGAGGGAAAGAGAGAGGGAGTCTGGGTAGGGAGTGTGGGGGAGTAGAAATCACAGGAAAGATGGGGAGAGAGGAGGGAGGGAGGGAGAAAGAGAGGAAGAAGGTAAGGGGAGAAAAGAAGGGAAGGCTACAGGGAGGGAGGAAGGAGGGGAGAAGTAAGATGAGGGAAGGAGGGGAGATGTAAGGTGAGGAAGGGAGGGAGAGGTAAGGAGAGGGAGGGAGGGAGAGAGGGAGGGAGTGGAGGAAAGATTGAGAGGGAGAGAAGGTGATTAATGACTGAAGTATCAATTAGAAGTGTCACTTACCCACTTCCCACACCCACACCCACCCACCTCCACCCACCCCACCCTTTTACACCCACCACAACACACCCCACCCTCACTCTCACACCCACTCTCACACACACACTCTCACTCAGTCACTCTCACACCCAATCTCACACACACCCAGTCTCACACCCACTCTCACACACCCGCTTTCACACACTTTCACACACTCACTCTCACAGTCACTCACACACCCACTTACACACTCACTCTCACAGCCACTCTAACACACTCATTCTCACACCCACTCTCACGCACACACTGTCACTCACTCACTCTCACACCCACTCGCACACACCCACTATCACACACACTCACACTCACTCGCACACACTCACTCACACACACACACCCACACTTACTCTCACACACACACACTCTCACACACCCACTCTCACACACTCACTTTCACAGCCACTAACACACTCTCACACCCACACTCACACACACTCTCACACTCACTCTCACACCCATTCTCACACACCCTCTCAAGCCCACTCTAACATCTACTCTCACACACCCACTTTCACACCCACCATTACACTTACTCTCACGCACCCACTCTCACACACTCACTCTCACACCCACTCTAACACATTCACTCTCACACCCACTCTCACACACACTCACACACTCACTTTCACAGCAACTCACACACTCTCTTTCACACCCACTCACACTCATTCTCGCACCCATTCTCACATACTCTCTCTCACATTCACTCTCACACACTCACTTTCACACCCACTCTCACATACCCACTCTCACACACCCACTCTCACACCCACTCCCTCACTCACACTCACACACTTACTTTACACCCACTCTCACACTTTCACACCTACTCTCTCACCCTCACACCCACTCCCACACCCACTCTCACACTCACTCACAACCACTCACGCACCCACTCCCCACCCACTCCCTCCACGTAATTCCATCATTCTGCCATCTCATTCCACTTAATCTTGTGAAAATAGATGGAGGAAAATGAACTGAAAACATCTGGGAGGAAACGAAGAGAGAGACAGACAGACAGACAGACAGACAGACAGACAGACAGACAGACAGATTTGAAGTTTGAAATATTAAATGCAAAGGGGTTTGTGTTGTTGTGGTGATAGTGGTAGGTGTTGGGGTGGTAATGGTGGTAGATGTTGTGGTGGTGATGGTGGTGACGGTGGTAGGTATTGTGATGATGGTGATGGTGACAGTGGTAGGTACTGTGGTGGTGATGGTGGTGACGGTGGTAGGTACTGTGGTGGTGGTGATGATGGTGGTAGGTGTTGTGATGGTAGTAGGTGATGTATGGTGGTGGTGATGGTGGTAGGAGTTGTGGTGATGATGGTGGTGATGGTGGTAGGTGTTCTTGTGGTGGTGGTGGTGATGATGGTGGTAGGTGTTCCTGTAGTGGTGGTGATGTGGTAGGTGTTGTGGTAGTAGTGGTTATTATGGCAGGTATTGTGGTGATGGTGATGGTGGTAGGTGTTGCTGTGGTGGTGATTGTGGCAGGTATTGTGGTGGTGGTGACGTGACAGGTGTTATGGTGGTGCTGATGGTGGTTGGTGTTGTGATGGTGGTGATGTGGTAGGTGTTGTGGTGGTGGTGATGGTGATGAGTGTAGGGGTGGTGGTGATGTGGTAGATGCTGTGGTGGTGGTGATGATGATGGTAGGTTTTGTGGTGGTGATGATGGCGGTAGGTGTTGCTGTGGTGGTGATGGTGGTAGGTGTTGTGGTGGTGGTGATGTGATAGGTGTTGTGGTGGTGGTGGTAGTAGTGGTGGTGGTGAAGGTAGTAGATGTTGTGGTGGTGTGTGGTAGGTGTTTTGGTGGTGGTGATGTGGTAGGTGTTGTGGTGGTGGTGATGTGGTAGGAGCTGTGGAGGTGATGGTGGTAGGTTTTGTGGTGGTGATGGTGGTAGGTGTAATGGTGGTGATGGGGGTAGGTGTTGTGATGGTGATGGTGGTAGGTGTGCTGGTGATAGTGGCTGATGTGGTAAATGTGGTGGCGTAGACGAATGGGTGAGGGCAGTGGTGGTAGTGTTGTAGTAGTGGTATTACGGTGGTAGTGAAATTGTGGCACTGAGGGGTGAGTGCTGTGGTGTTAGAGGTGGTATTTTGGTGGTGTAGGTGTGGCATTGTGGACTAGGAAGTGATACTGTTCTAATAATGGTGATGTTGTGGTGGTGGTGGTTGTGTGGTGGTAGTGGTGGTGTGGTGGTTGTGGTGATATGGTGGTAGCGGAGGTGTGGTGGTATTGTAGTGGTGTGGTAGTGGTATCGTGGTGGCAGTGGTGGTGTTGTGGTGGTAGTTTTTAGTGTTGTGACGGTAGTGGTGGTGTTGTGGTGACAGTGGTAGAGGTGGTAATGGTTTGCAATGGTGTTAAGGTGTTACTGGTGATAGTGGTGTTATGATGGCAGTACTGGTGATATGGTGGTACTGGTGTTGGCAGGCGGTAATAGCAGTAGTAGTAGTAGTGGTAGTAGCATGTAACGATACTATTAACGTGGTAGTTGTAGTGGTGTTCTGGTGGCGAAGGTAGTGGTCGCAAGGATAGTAATGGTGGCAGAGATAGTATGGTGTTGGTAGTAATGATGTGGTGGTGATAGTGGTGCCATTATGGTGGCAATGTGTTGGTGGTGATATTATTGTGGCAATGGGTGTGTTATGGTGGCAATGGTGGCAGGTGTGGTGAAGACAATGGTGTTATGGTGGCAGTGGTGGCAAATATGATGTGCTGATGGCAGTGGAAATATGGTGGCGGGGTGTGGTAGTGATAGCAGTGTTGTTATGGTGGCGGGGTGTGGTAGTGATAGCAGTGTTGTTATGGTGGCAGTGGTGGCAGGTGTGGTGTGGTGGTGACAGTGGTGTTATTACGGCGCCAGTGGTGGTGGATGTGGTGTGCTGATGGCAGTGGTGTTACTGTGGTGGGAGTGGTGTGGTGGTGGAAGTGGTGGTATTATGGATGGCAGACGTGGTGTAGTGGTGGGAAAGGTGTTATTGTGGTGGCCGTGGTGGTGTGGTGGTGGGAGTGGTGTTATTGTGGTGGCAGATGTTGTGTGGTGGTGGGAGTGGTGTTATTGTGGTGGCCGTGGTGGTGTGGTGGTGGGAGTGGTGTTATTGTGGTGGTAGATGTGGTGTGGTGGTGGGAGTGGTGTTATTGTGGTGGTGGTGGTGGTGTGGTGCTGGTGGTGTGGGTTAGGCCCCCCTGGCTGCCACGGGTACAGCACAAAGCACTTGACTCGCCTTTCATTAAAAACTTCCATGACTAGAGTGTGATTCCCTCCCTCCCTCCCTCCCTCCCTCCTTCTCTCCCTCCCTCCTCCTTCACAACTCCATCTTTCTTCAAAACCCCATCTTTCTTCTTCTCCCCCTCCTCCCTCCTAGCTTTCCTCCTTCTTTTTCTTTCCTTCCTTCCTTGTTCTCTTTCCCTTCCTCACAACTCCATCCTTCTAACCTGTTTCATCATTTTTCTTCCCTCGCTCCTTATTAATCCTTCTTCTTCTCTCCCTCACCTTTCCTTCTTTTCTCCCTCATCCTTTCTTCTTCCTTGCTCCATCTTGTTTTTTTTCCCTCTCCTTCCTTCCTAATTTCTAACTTCTTCCTTCTTCTCTTCATCTTCATTTTCTCCTTCCTTCTTTCTCTCATCTTCTCCCTCACTCCTTCGTCCTAACACAATCTTTCTTTCTTTTCATTTTCCTCACGTTTTTGTTTTCCCTTCCCTTCTTCTCTCCGTCCCTCACAGTTCCATCTTTCTCTCTCTTCTCTATCTTTCTTCTTTCCTACTTTTCTGTCGTCTTTTACTTTCTCCTCTATTTCTGTCACTTCTCTGCTTCTGCTCTCAGTCTTTCTTATCTCTTATCTCCCTGATTTCTTTATTTCTCCTTCTTTCTTCTCTCTCTCTTTCCTTACCCCATCCCCTTCTCTTCCTTCACCCTCCCTTCTTCCTTCCTTCGCTCCTCTCTTTCTGTTCCTTCCCTCTTCTTTCTCTTTTCTCTTTCCTTTTCCGTTCTTCCTTCTTCTCTCTCTCCCCCTTCTCTTGCTTTAATTCATCTCTCTCTCTCTCTCTCTCTCTCTCTCTCTCTCTCTCTCTCTCTCTCTCTGTTCTTCCTTCCTTTCCTCTCCCTTTTCTGTCCTTCTTTTCTTCCGTCCTACCTTCTTCCCCTCCTTTCTCATTCTCTCCCTCCCTCAGTGTCGCCTTTCCTTCCTCCCTCCCTCCCTCCCTCCCTACTAGAGAAAAGGCATAAGGGGAGTGAACGTAATTTTTATTATTTTGAGGGAGGGAAAGGAGGGGAGAGGAAGGGGAGAGAAGGGAGAGGAAGGGGAGGGGAGAGAGGGAGGAAAGGAATGGAGAGAGGGACAGAGGACGGGAGAGAAGGGAAAGAACTTAGAGAAGGAAGGGAAAAAAGAAAAAGAGGAGGAGAGGGGGGAGAGACAAGAGGATGAGGAGAATAAGGGAGAGAGAGGGGAATAGGAAGGGAGAGAGGGAAACGAAGAAAGAGAGAGGAGGAAGATGCGAGAAACGGAAAAGAAGGCGAAAGAAGCAAGAAGAGGAGGAAGAGGAGGAGGAGGAGGAGGAGGAGGAGGAGAGAGAGAGAGAGGAGAGGGGGGGGGGAAAGTGGAAGCAAAAGACTGAAGAACAGAAAGAGGGAAAGAAGGAGAGGGAGGAGGGGAGAGGAGGGAGAGAACTGAGAATGGGGAGAAGAGGAGAGGAGAAAAGAAGATGGATGAGGGGAAGGAAGATGGCAAGGAAAATGGGAGAAGGAGGGAAGAGAAAGGAAAGTGTAAGGAAAGAGAGAGAGAAAAAATGAAAGAAAGATTTGAAAGAGACGAGAGATGAGAAGAAAAGAAGAGAATGAAAAAGGGGAAAAAATAAAGTAAAAATTAGATGGAAGAGAAGACAGAAGTGAAGAAAAGAAACTGGAGAAAGGAGGAAAGAAAACAAGATAGGGGAAGCGAAAAGAGACAGTGAAGATAGGAGAGAGAGAGAGAGAGAGAGAGAGGAAAATGGAAGAAGGAGAAAGAAGCATGCAGTAAGGGAAACGAAGGTGAGGAGAAAGAAGAGGTTGTTGCTGAGTTACCCCTGTCTGCCTGGCCAAGCAGACTCGTCAACCGCAGGCAAACAAGGGTCACCTGCAGGACCGTCCCGTGCAGTGAACAGTTATTTCCTTGCGACATTTAGCGCCCAGCCACAGCGAGGCGTGGAGAAGCATGTGGTACTTTGGTTCCCGGATGGACGCCGAATTTGCCTCTCTCCACACAGTTAACAGGGGCACCATAATAGGCTCCACGTCACCCCGTTATTAGGTAACGAATATGAATGAGAAAAAACAGTTAAGGGAAGAGGAATGAAGGACAAATCAAGTAAGGTGAAAAAGAAATAAAAGGGAGAGAATGAGAGAAAATGAAGAAAAACGGATTCAAAGAGAAAATGAGAGGAAGAGAAGAGACAGAAAGAGAGGAATGAAGGAAAGAAGAGAGGGACGGAGAATGGAAGACGAGAAGGAAGGACGAATGAATGAGGAAAGGACGGTAAGACGGGAAGGAGGTAAAGCAAAAAACATGCACATTCGTCGACGGTGTGGCCTGGTGTGTAAAGAAATGTTTGTGGCGAGCAAAGGAGTTTTTTTTTTTTTTTTTTTTTTTTTACGTGTCCGACTCTGGGCAAAGGCTCAGGGCCTATTTCTTGGGGGCAGTGGCCTATCCCAAGGTCCAGTAGTCCTCCTACATCTCCACATGTCACCACTTCGGCGCTAACACCCACCGTCCACACCGAACACATGCCAGGGCTGTCTCATACAGGACTGGTGTACTGGTATTAGCGGGGGCACTTCCACGACATGTTGGCGGGTCATCTGGTAGATCAGGAAAGTCTGCTTTTTAGGAAATTCAAATCCTTAAACTGTTCCCTGCCCCAGCCGGGATTCGATCCCGGGTCCATTAGGACTGCAAGCCGCCTCTCTACCGATTCAGCCACCGCGGGATGGGCTTGAAATTTAGTGGGCGTTAGGGGTGGGGCAGGAGAGCATACCCTGTGGAAATAAGTGTTGTGGTATAAGAAGTTTAAGACCTGTGTAGGTGTACTTCTTAATGTATCAAACACTGTCTCGGAAGGTGGGGGTCAAAAGAATAATACATAAAGGTGGGTGAGGGATAAAATAGTAACTGGGATGACCTGGGAGTGTAGTGTGGGGGTGAGTGTAGGTGAGAGTATACCCTGTGAAATTAGGTGGTGGAGGAGTAATGGTGTCGGTGTAGTGAAGGTGAATTTCAAAGTTTCTCTAGCAACAATTAAAATAAGAGGGGGGAAAATGTTTGCGTTACTCTCATATACCTTGCGTCTTGCCACATTGGTATGGTGATGAGGTAGTAAGGCACAGAAGAGGGTGAGGAAAGTGATGAAAATAAGGAAACGAAATTGGGGAGAAGAATAATGGAAAGAAGAAAAATAACAGGAAAGAATAACAGGTAAAGAAGAAACAACGAGAAACGGGGATTAAGGAAGTTCCCTAACACCTCATCCTAAGCGATTTGTTTGATAATTACACCTTACTGTCCTCTTTTGTTATATAAATCCTTGTAATATCGCCGTATTCTGCATAAACAACCCACATAAGTATAGTAATCAACAATAATCCAAAATAAATCGCTTAGGATGATGTGTTAGGGAGCCTCCTTAAGCCACGAGACTACGGGCCAAGAAAGAGTGAGAAGGAAGACTGGAAATGAGGAAATAAAGAAAGGATACTGGCTAATGGAAGAAATAAAAGAGGGAGAAAGAAAATGAAGTAAATTAGAAGAGAAATAAGTCAAGAAGCAAAAGAAGAGAGAGAGAGAGAGAGAGAGAGAGAGAGAGATGGAGGCAAGATGGGAATTCTTTTTCGCCAGAGCCGTCAGTCACTACCACCCTCTACCACCCCCTCCCCCTTTCCCCCTTCCACCTCTCTCTCACCCCCTACCCTCCTCTCCCACTCCCCCTTCTTCTCTCATCCTCCTTCCTCCTCTCTTACTCCCTCTCTCTTTGTTTTAACCCACTCTTTCCCCACTCTCTCCCCTCTCCCCCGTCCTTCCCTCCCCACTTTTCCTTCTCTGTTCACTCCCATTTCTTCTTCCCTTCCGTTCCCCCTTCCTCACATCCCTCCTCCCCTTTCACCCCCTCTGCTCCTATCTTCCCTATCTCTCCACTCACTCCCACACTCTCACACTCCTCTCTCACACGTTCCTCTCTCTCACTCCTCCACTCTTCCCACACCCCTCTCTTTCTCACCCTCTCTACTTCCCTCCATTTCTCCCTACATCCTCACCCCTTCACGTCACCTTCACTTCCATCTCCTTCTTTTACTTTTCCACTCCCATCTTTCTTTTTCCTTAACTTTATCATTTCTTCATACCCTCCATCCTTCACGTTCTCCCTCCCACACTCCTTCTCTCCTTCACATATTAGGCATTCCCTCCTTCTCCTTTCCCTCCCAAACTCCACCTCTCCCCTCCCACCCGTCTTCCTTCTCTTCTCTCCTTCTTTCCTTCTCTCCTACCTCACTCCTTCACTCCCTCCCTCCCTCCCTCCCCCAGGAGAGATGGATGGCGTAGTTGAGAGAAAATTCAGGCCAATGGAAAGACGAATTGACACTGTTTTACCTCATTTGTCTCACCCCTAGCCTTCCTTCCTTCCTTCCTTCCTTCCTTCTTTTCTTCCTTCCTTCCTTCCTTCCTTCCTACTTATTTTCTTCCCCCCTCCCTCCCGTATTTTCATCACTAATTTCGTGTCTTCCTTCCTTCTTATTTATTCATCCATCGTTCCGTATTTCATTTCTAAGTTATTTCTTTCTTACTTACAACTCTCTCTGTCTCTGTCTCTCTCTCTGTCTATCTATCTATCTATCTGCCTATCTCTATCTTTTTTACTTCCTGGACTCCTTGCTTCCTCTTTTCTCTTATTCTCCATTTTAGTTGTTTTCTTCTTTCCTTCTGTCTTTTGTTCTGCCTTCCTTCCTTCTTCCGTTTTTATACTCTCCTTTCTTCCTTCCTGCCTCCCTCTTTCCTTCCTTACCTAATCCTTTTCTTCCTTTCTCCTGCCTTAATTTCTTCTCTCCTTCCTTATTGCCATCCCTCCTTTTCTGCTTTCATCCCAAGTCACTTCTATTCCCGCAGTCTTATTTCCTCACTTCTTTCCTATTTCTTGTCTCCTTCCTTTTTTTCTCTCTCCTTATTTCCTTTCTTCCTTCTTCCTTCCTTATTTCTTCCTGCTTTCAACCTTCACTACTTTTATTCTCCTTTCCCATCTCAATAACTTTTCTTGTCTTCAGTTTTTCGCTTCATGAATATTCCCATTTCCGTTCTTCTTTCTTTTCTCCCAAGTCTTTCTTTTTTTTAATTCTTCTTTCTCGTTTCTTTTTTCTGAAACTTCCCTCTTTTGAATTTTGCCTTCTTGCCCAATTTTCTAATCATTCTTCCTTTTACCTTCGTTTTTTTCTTCCTTCATTTCTCCCTTTCTTCTTTCCTTCGTCTCTGTTTCTTTTCACCTTCTTCTTCCTTTCTCCTTTCTTCCTGCTTTTCCTTTCTTCCTTCCTGTTCTAATTCCTTCCTCCTTTTACATCATCTTTTTCTCTTTCCTCCTTCCTTTCATGGTTCCTTCTTTTTTTTCGGTGTCTTTTTTCCCCTCTCCTCCTTCTTTCCTTCCCTCCTCCACTCTTGCTCCCCTCCATACGCTCTTCTGCTCTATCTGCCCTGACTTTCCTTCACTTCTTTTTCCCATATTTTCCCTTCCTCCTCCTCGTCTCCTTTCCCTTATCCATTCATTCCTCTTCTGGTCTCACTCTGACATCCCTATCCTCCCTCCCACCCATTCTCTCTCTCTCTCTCTCTCTCTCTCTCTCTCTCTCTCTCTCTCTCTCTTTCCCTTATCTAGCTTTCCTCCCCCTCTCCTTACCTCCCTCTATCTCCCCCTCCCTTCCTTTCCCTCATTCCACTTCCTTCCTTCCCCTCTCCCCTCTCCCTTCTCTTGCCTCTACCTCCTTACCTCCCTTTACTCTCTTAACGTCACCCTGTCTCTACCAAATCCTCTTCTCTCTTCCCTTTCTTTTCTCTTTCCTCACTACGTTTCCCTCAGTCTATCCCTTTTCTTCCCTTTCTCGCCAGTCCCCATTTCTCTTAATCTTCCCTCCATATCTTCTTCTCTTCTTCTTCTTCCTCCTCCTCCTCCTCCTCCTCCTCCTTTCCTTCATTCCCCCATCTCGCTCCCGTTTTCTTCAGTCGTCCTCTTCCCCTCACTCCCCTCCCCGTTCCTCTCAACACCCCCTGCACTTCCTTTCTTCCCGAGTTCCCCTTCCCTTTCCCTCTGATATACCTCTCCCCCTCCCTTTCCTCTCTAAGTCCCCATTCCTCTCATTTCCCCTCCGTTTTCCCTTAATCCTCTCCCTGTCTTTCCCTAGCCATCTCTCACTCTCCCTTCTCCCTCAGTCTCCCCTGATCCACCCCTGTCCCCCCCCAGGTCCCCCCCAGGAGTCCCTAGCGCCTCATCTGATGAAAATTGGATTGTGCAAAATTCCCTCAGTCAGAGCCCCCTCACCTGTCCTGTCCCCTCACCTGTCCTGTCCCCTCACCTGTCCTGCCCCCTCACCTGTCCTGCCCCCTCACCTGTCCTGCCCCCTCACCTGTCCTGCCCCCTCACCTGTCCTGTCCCCTCACCTGTCCTGCCCCCTCACCTGTCCTGTCCCCTCACCTGTCCTGTCCCCTCACCTGTCCTGCCCCCTCACCTGTCCTGTCCCCTCACCTGTCCTGTCCCCTCACCTGTCCTGCCCCCTCACCTGTCCTGTCCCTCACCTCTCTTGCCCCTCACCTCTCCTGTCCCCTCACCTGTCCTGCCCCCTCATCTGTCCTGTCCCCTCACCTGTCCTGCCCCCTCATCTGTCCTGTCCCCTCACCTGTCCTACCCCCTCACCTCTCCTGTCACCTCACCTGTCCTGTCCCCTCACCTCTCCTGTCGCCTCACCTCCCCTGTCCCTCACCTGTCCTATCCCATCGCGTGTCCTTTCCCCTCACCTGTCCTGTCACTTCACTTATCTCTTCTCCCTTCTCCCTTCTTACTGTATATTCCATCCCTCTCCCCGTCACACATCCACTTCTCCCTCCTCCTCCTCTCTCTCTCTCTCTCTCTCTCTCTCTCTCTCTCTCTCTCTCTCTCTCTCTCTCTCTCTCTCTCTCTCTCTCTCTGTTATTCTTCTCCTCTCTCCTCTTTTACCATATTTCCTTCTCTATTCCCTCCTTCCCTTTATGACAGAATATAATGGAATAACCTACTGTACATATGATCACAGGTCAACTCTATCACTACCATAACATACCATGATTTGCCTTGTAATTAACCTACTAACAGACATACTTAAGTTCGAAAATGACCTCTAACTGTGAGTAGGTTAATGAGGTCTGCATCTAACCCCTACCATTCTATAAGTCTCCCCTAGGCTGAAGGAAATCGTCCAGTGGTTGCAAGCCTATAACAGAACTGATAGCCATATTTTTTTTCAGTTTAATTTGGCTACGTAGAGGTGATTATATTAAACTTGAAAGGGATGTCTAGCAGTGACGCGGTAAAACGGGACAGTATTTAACATATCTAGTTCTAAAAATCCCTCCACAGCTGAACAAAATCGTCCTGACATAGCAAAAATAAATCACAAGGCTGGAAAGGTTGATTTGTTTGGGGATAGCAAAGTTGAAATATTAAAGGCGTTTTAGCTGGTCACGCTGATGGTTGGTATCCTGATGTGTGTGTGTGTGTGTGTGTGTGTGTGTGTGTGTGTGTGTATGGTACCCACTCCATGTACACTGCATAATTGTGGAAATGATCAAAATATAATCAATACTTTTTTTTTTTTTTAAACATCTGGAAATTTTTTTTTTGGGGGGAAGGCTAATATATGAACTCAGATTAATGAGAAATTGACAAAAAGGAAGGACAAATCTATCTTTTCTTTCTCCATTGCCAGTTTTCTGTCTATTCCCCTCATGTGCTTTGTTTTTATATCTCTCTCCCCCTCATAGACACTCTTTCCTTCTCTTCCTCTTCCATCTTATTCTCTCTTTCCCTCTCTCTCCCTCCCGCGTACGATTGCTTTTCTTTACCTCTCTCTCTCTCTCTCTCTCTCTCTCTCTCTCTCTCTCTCTCTCTCTCTCTCTCTCACACACACACACACACACACACACACACACACACACACACACACACACACACACACACACACACACACCAAAATAAATGTAGTGATGCACACACTTTTTTTACGGAGTTGCAGGAAAGATGAAAAGATGAATTAAAAGATTATTTAATTATTCTCTCCTAAAAGAATAATTGATTTTAGGATTACACGTGAGGCAGGGAGCGAGGGAGAGAGGGAGAGAGGGAGAGAGCGAGGGAGGGAAAGACGGAATGAGGGGAAGAGAGACTGAGGAAAGGGCGGAATGAAGGAATGCCGGAGGGAGAGTATGAAAGAATGAGGAGGAGATTTTGATAAGGGAGAGGCTCAAGGAAAGAGGGAGGGAGAGAGAAGGGATGAGGGAGAAAGAGGGGTTAAGATGGAAGGGAGAAGGGGGGGGAGAAATGTAGGAATGAGGGAGAGAGGAAGAGGAAAGGGAGGGAGTGAGGAAGGGAGAGAAAGAGGATAAAAATGAAGGAGGAGTGGAGGAGGAGCACACAGGTAAAGGAAAAGTGTCGGGAGGAAGGGAAGCGAAAAGGGTAAGAGACAGAACAGTAGAGTGTGGAAATAACTGACAGGATGATTGTAAAGGGGGAAAAGAAAGAGAGGTAGAGATCTGAAAAAGGGAGGAAGAATCACAGAGGGAAGAGAGAGACAGGAAGAAG
Source organism: Coenobita brevimanus (assembly GCF_032717465.1). NCBI lineage: Eukaryota > Metazoa > Arthropoda > Malacostraca > Decapoda > Coenobitidae > Coenobita > Coenobita brevimanus. The sequence continues at coordinate 28,404,196 of NC_137024.1, forward strand.
GATAAAGGGAAAATAAGAAAAAAGAGGAGAGGGAGAAGGCAAAAAAAAAAAGGTAAGGAGAAGGCAGTGAAAGGCAAGAGGGTAGAAAGGGAAGTGAGAGGCGTGGGGAGGAGAGGGTGTAAGTGGGGAGGAGAGGGTGTAGGTGGGAAGGAGAGGGTGTAGGTGGGGAGAAGGTATCCTGTGTCGGCTGTTGACAAGCGGGTGAGAGTGTGGGAGAGGGACAGAGGGGGGGAGGGATGTGGAGAGAAGAGGGAGAGGGATGGGAGGAGGTAGGGAAAGGAAAAGAAAGGGAGAAGAGGGAGTTGGAGGAGATGGGAAGTAGGCAGGGAGAAGAAAAACAAGGGGGAGAAAATAGGGTAAAGACAGAAGGAAGAAATGAAGTAGGGAGAAAGGCAGGAAAGGTAGAAGAAGGAGGTAGAAAGGAAGGGTAAGAGATAAAGAGAAGAAATGAGTGAGGGAAGGAGAGTAAGGAGGGGAATGGAGGTAGAGGGAGGGGTGCAGTATGGAGGGAGATGAAGGGGAAGGACGGAGAGGTAGTTGACGGGGAAAGAGAGGGACAATATGGGCAACGAAGGGAAGGAGGGAGGGAACCAAAAGGGGAGAAATGAGGGAGGGTAACAAACAGGGAGAGAGAGGAAGAGAGAGAAGAAAACAGTGATGAAAGACGAGAGGGAGAGGAAGAGGAAGGACACTGAGGGAAGGTATGGAAGAAAAACAGAAGAGGAGAGAAATTAAGATGATGACGAAGAGGGAGGGAGGGAGAAAGAGAAGGGAGAGAAAGAGAGGGAGTGAAAGAGATGGAATAAGCGAAAGTAGACAGGGTGAGGGGAAAAATACGGAGGGAGAAGGAGGGGGGAAGGGAGGGCATGAAAGGGAGGGAGGGAGAGGGAATGAGGGATACTGGATAGGGAGAGAAAAAAACAAGGGAAGGAAAGGGAAAGTAAGGGCTGATAAAGGGAGGGAGGGAGGGAGGAAACAGTGAGGGAGAGATGTGGAGGGTGACGAAGAGATACAGAGAGGGAGGAAAGGGAAATGACAGAGGGAGAAAAGAGGAAAGTAATGGAGGGGGCGAGAGAGAGACAGTGAGAAGGAGGGAGGATGAAGTAGAGAGAAGAAAGAAAGCAGTAAGGAGGAAGAAGGAATGACGGGGAGTAACAGGGTGAGGCAAAAACTAGAGAGGAAAAGAGAGAGTATAGGAGAGGGATGGATGCATGAAAGAAGACAGAGTAATGTATGTTTTGGGCACTGCTGTATGTCTGTATCAGGTGGTGTGTGTGTGTGTGTGTGTGTGTGTGTGTGTGTGTGTGTGTGTGTGTGTGTGTGTGTGTGTGTGTGTGTGTGTGGAGCAGGATGTAATAAGAGACAGACATGATGCTTTGCCAAACGGAAAAACCGATACAGTCACTATAATACATGTAAAAAAAAGAAATAAACACTAAAGCAATGTCAACAATAAATTCGACCCCTTATGAATTCCAAATACAAGATGGTCATTTAATAAAGCAACCTACTTTTAATGCATTACGGGGACGGCTCAGCTTTACTAGTACTATATCATTTTAAACTCCCCTAAACCCTTCCCACGTTCTTAAAGATCTATTTTTTATACATCCGTTGAGTGTATGATTGATCAGTAATGTCAGGAGGCAGTTAACACATTTCCACGCCTTAGAAAGCAAAATGAAGCACGCCAGATTGGGCAGCGCTATATATGCACTACCCTATATTAACCTCTCATGGCCGTGTTTTTTCTGCTTAAATCCAGCTAACGCAAGGCAGATTTATTAAACTGAGCAATAGGAGCCACAGTGTTTTTATTGGTACCGTTAACATCCTTACGGGCGGGAGAATTCATTTATTCATTGCAACTAACTCCATAGGATTTTACTCAAATGAAAGAAAAGGCATAGGAGCCTGCGTATTAATCATACTAATATCATGATGAGCAATAAAGCTTAGTAATACCAGTACAGTGCGCTTTATGAACGTGTGACGTGCGAGCGGGCGTTTGTACATACATCTGTCATCATAATTTCATCTTGGTGTAAACTTTCAGCATATCTGGTGAGGTACCTGAATAATAACAGAAGAATAATTGAGCTAAAATATGCACTTTCTCACGTTTTCTCTCTAGATGTGCATATAGCGAGGCGCCGTAGCATTTATCACACGTGCAATATTCAGTTTTCTGCTCCCGACTTGCCGTGTCAATGAACTGTGTCGGTAAACGCTTGGCTGTTGATCGATTACACACACACACACACACACACACACACACACACACACACACAAATGGGGGGATTACCCTTGCTGATTTCACCTCTTAAACATAGAAAAATCGCTCATGTAAAATTATGAGCATAGTATTCGATATTTAACTGTTAGAATTCAGCCAAGAAAACATAGTGTTACAATAGCAAATTTTTTAAAATTCGATTTCATAGTGCAGCATGACAACTGAAGCGCTCGGTACATTCCCTTGGAAAGATGGGATTCCAAGGGGTTTCTTTGGTTTCGTGAGTAATTATATAGCTAAAAACAAAATTTATTGAATGAATCTACAAACTGCTGAAAGAATCTCTTCTCTATCTCGCATGGTAGAAAAGTTATTAGCCTCTGAAAACCATAGCAGTATGGCCGTGTCGTGTCGGGCAGCTCATTTCTCAGTTGAACGTAAACATCGCTGCGCTTGCTCGCTCGTAACCATACTATTACCATGAACCTTATTTTATATCACAGTAATACCATGAGCCTCAAATATACCATACTAATACCACCAGCTTCATTTTATACCTTACTGATACCATGAGCCTCATATTACTCCTATGCCTTACTAATACCATGAATCTCATTTTATACCATACTAATACCAGGAGCCCTATATTGTACGATTCTAATACCATGGGCCTCATATCATACTATACTATTATCATGATCCTTATACTATGTCATACTAATACCATGACCACATAACGACACACTAATCACACTAATGGTAACAGTAAGAACACTCTGGTTAGTACGGCTCACTTTCAACTTAAAAATAAAAATAAAATAAATAAATAAATAGAAAAAATAAGGTGCCTGTCGAGAGCTGGAGTAAAATAGCAGAGCTGCCCCTACCACGAGAGGGTTAAAGCACCAGTGATATCCAGCAGTGTAATATTAGAATCGGATGTCTTTACTTCTTTTAAACACACATAAAAATAACAGAGTAATGAGAAGAAACGAGGCGGAAAAAACAGGAGGAAATGGGAAGAAAATATGGAATTAATGGAAAAGTAGAGTAAAAGGCACTAAGATTTAAAGAGAGGGTGGAGGAAGAATGAGAAAACGAAGATGAAAGTAAAACCGAATAGATGGAAGTGACAAGGAAAAGAAAGCCAAGTGAGTGAGGGCGAATATAAAAGTAAACATGACACATACTAACCTTTGCAGTGCGATGACGTAGTGTTTACATTTCGTTGTGGTCATCCCTTGACGGTGCTCATAAAAGAGGAACTTCATGTATGAAAAGTATAATAAATTATAATATGTGCAGTTTCTTCCTGTGCATTCAGAGAAAAAATGAAAACTGCATACCCAATCTTGCTATTCCGATTCTTAGAAATCCATGTGCTCACTTTCCCTTATTTCTGAATGTTTTATGGGTGAGGAGGGGGCTGACCCCCCAAGAATCAATGTCGGGTAAGGCTCCCAAAATATCGCATTACGGATAAGAGTCCGTCGTAAAGCATGTACTAATATCATTCAGTGTTTCCAAGAATGTTTTTATTTGGCGAGGAGGGGGGAGGTGTTTACATCCCTATAATCGTGGCTGGAAAACTGCATATAGTGGACGACCTACGAAGTAAACAGACGAATTCACCTGGGTTGTGTCATTCACATACATCAGATATTCTACGAGGAGTTAAGGTGTGCACGAACACACACACACACACACACACACACACACACACACACACACATACACACACACACACACACACACACACAATACAATACTAGACAGACACATACAGTACATAAAGACACTGATCAGAGCAGCTCTATAGGTTGATGAATGGACGGATATATGGATCGATTAGAGAGAGGGAGAGAGAGAGAGAGAGAATATGAGAGATCAATGATGAAGAAAATGAGTGAGAGAGAGACAATGAGTGAGAGGGAGTGGAAGGGAGGGAGGGACAATGAAGGACATCAGATGAGCAGTGTGTGTGCAGCATCCACGCACACACACACACACACACACACATTCCAGTACTGAGGCATACACGAATGAAAACTTTACAGATAGGTCCAAAACACAGACAGGCTAAGAAAATAGACAGATAAAAACACAAAGATCAATAAACACAGCATTATAGAGAGATAGAGAGAAAACAGGCAAGCTGGTAGATAGAAAAAAGACAGACTGATAGACAATTGCACATAACAGACCCACTTTCCACATATCCACTAGGAGGATAAACATACATAAGCATACATAATAGTACACGAAAATACACTCATTGTACGTAAATACATACACAGTACATTACACACACACACACACACACACACACACACACACACACACACACACACACACACACAGCGACTTCAGTATTTTTGTTTAGCGAAGCATACACTTCCAATCTGCTTCCTGCCTCGCACACGCCTGCCTCCCCCCTCCCCCGGCCTCCCCTTCCTGCTGCCTCCCCTCCTACTGCCCCACCCCTCCCCCTCCTTCTGCCTCCCCCTCCCCTTGTCTCACACTTTCCCCTGCCTTTCCCTCCTCTTGTCTCCACCTCTACCAGCTTTCTCCTTCCCCTGCCTCCCTCCCCTCCTGCCCCTCCCTCCTCCTGCCTCCCTCTCCTCTTGCCTCACCCCTTCCCTGTCTTACTCCTTCCCTGCCTCACCCCTATCCTGCCTCACCCCTTCCCCGCCCTACTCCTTCTCGGCCTCACCCCTATCCTGCCTCACCCCTTCCCTGTCTTACTTCTTCCCCACCTCACTCCTACCCTGCCTCCCCCTACCCTGCCTCATCCCACCTTGTCTCACCCTTACCCTGCCTCATCCCTTCCCTGCCTCATCCCATCCCTGCCTCACCCCTACCCAGCCTCACTCTTTCCTGCCTCATCCTTTCCTTGTCTCACCCCTTCCCTGCTTCACCCCATCTCTCTCCTCACACTTCCCCTTGCCTAACCTCTTCCCCGCCTCATTCTTCCCCTGGCTCACCCCTCCCCTGCCTCACCCCTTCCCTGCCTCACCTCTACTCTGGCTCACCTCTTCCCCTGCTTCACCCATCCTCCTGCCTCAACCTCTGCTCTTACACTCTACCCTGCACCACCTCTTCTGTCTCAGTTCACACCCTGTCTCATTCTGCTTCACCCCACACCCTTCACCCTGCCTAGCACCTCACCCTGCCTCACCATCCTCCTGCGTACCCCTAACCCTGTCTTTCTTCCTAACCCCACCCTCACCCTTCACCCAGCCTCCCCTCCACTCTCCCTTATCCCTTACCAGCCGTTCCCCCTCACCCTGCCTCCTCCCACCCTTGATACCCCTCACCCAGCCTCACCCTTTACCCTGCCTCATCCCTCACTCCGCCTCACTCCTCCTCCCTCCTCCTGCCTCACCACTCACTCTGCATCATTTCTCACCTCTCCTCCTGCCTCACCTCTCAGTCTGCCTCACTCCTCACCTCTCTCCCTGTCTCCCCCCTCACCACCTCAACCTACCTATACATTTGCTTTGACACTTACCTTCATGTTGGTTTGTGTGCATGTGCGTGTGTGAGTTTGCTGCCATGTATACCTATGCATTGATGTGCGTGTTTATGATCCTCTGTGTGTGTGTGTGTGTGTGTGTGTGTGTGTGTGTGTGTGTGTGTGTAAGTCGTCAACAGGTATTAATATCAGTGTCCGAAATTTGCATGCGTGGTCGGTTTAAGAGCAGCTACACTGAATGTTGTTATGGCGGTGGCTGTGAGGTGAACGGCTGACTACAACGCACACACACACACACACACACACACACACACACACACACACACACACACACACACACACACACACACATACACACACACACACGCACCCACACAGTTGTACAGTGAAAAATACCAAATCCTTCATCACATACATCACCATACCATCATCACAGTAACCACCACCATCACCGTAACCATTACAGCACCACAGTTTGTACCTTTAACCCTGAGAGAGAGAGAAAGAGAGAGAGAGAACTCAGTTTTTCCTATTATAACCAAACTTGGTGAAAGTGTTGAGGGATAGGCAAGGGGTTGACCCATTGATTTTTAGAACAACAGGTCAAAGGTAACGGTTACAGGACTAGGTCAGAGTATCACCGTGCAAGGTTAACTAAAACACCTTTATCCAATTAAGAGGAAAATTGGTGGCTGTGTTGAGGATGAAGCAGCAACGAAGGGATTAGATTTTCAGAAGTCAGAAGTCAAGGTCATAGGGCAAGGTGAAATTTCGACCCGTTTGTCTGTGCGTAACCAAAATAACTTAATCTATTTTCATCTGATTTAGACCAAATTTGGTGGAAGGGTTGAGGATCATAAGAGGGGTTGACCTATTATTCATTACAATAGGGTCAGAGGTTAAGACCAAACTGGAAGTGTTAAGGGTCAGGCAAGGACGAAGTACTGTAATATGATTTTGAGAGCCATCGCACAAAAATAAACTCTGGAGCACGGGTGTTGACAGTCTGAGTGATCCTTACTTTATTTTTGCTATTTACAGTCTCCTTTATTCAGCTTAGAAGATTTTTCGAACGGAAGGGTTTCGATCCAGCGTCCATTACCCATTTCACTTCCAGAGGTCCATCGTAACGGGAATAAAGTCGACTGGTGGCAGGAAAAAGAAACGTAATCGGATTGAAGGTGATTAATGAAAAACACCACACACTCCACAACCACAGCCACCGTAGCCACCACCAACCTTACTGCAACCCCTGCCACTGTCATCACCACCTTCACCACAGCCGTCATCCTAACCACCACACACCACAATCACATCAACAGTTATCAAAAAATGTCCTTACCACCGGGACAGTCACCACCACTACAGCGACCCTTGCAGGTAGGAGGACTGCTGGGTCTCAGGAAACGGACTGTCTAATCTATACCCAGATTCAGATACAACAAAATAACCTGTAACACCATAATTCTAGAAACCCACTATATAAAGAAAATATACTGCCATATCCACACCATCATCATCATTGCACCATCCTAAAAACACCACAGTGCCATCAGTTACACCATTAATACCACCATCATCACAAGAAAACAGCACCTATTCGGACACACACAATACTGATGCCAATATAGTTTTATAAAAGGCATGCCACATCATAGCACCATATTTCAACATCACCACCATCATAACCTATTACTTCTCATCACTCTAGCACCACAGTTCAGCTCCTAAGAACATCACACCACAACACCTCACTGCAGTATCGCATCTCACCACTCCATACTACAACACTACCACACTTCACCACTCCACACTACCACATCACACTACCACACCTCACCACTCCACACTACCACACCTCACCAGTCCACACTACCACGCCTCACCACTCCACACTACCACACAACACTACCACACTTCACCACTCCACACTACCACACCTCACCAATCAACACTACCACACCTCACCAATCCATACTACAATATCTCACTACCGTACCTCACCACTCCACACTACCACATCTAACCACTCCACATTACCACACCACACCACCACACCTCATCACTCCACACTACCACACCACACTACCACACCTCACCACTTTGCACCACCACACCTCATCACTCCACACTACCACACCACACTACCACACCTCACCACTTTGCACCACCACACCTCATCACTCCACACTACCACACCACACTACCACACCTCACCACTTTGCACCACCACACCTCAGCACAACACACTACCACACCTCATCACTGCATACCATCAAACTACACCATCACACCTCACCTCTATACACTACCGCACCTCACCCACTACACACTATCACACTGCACCTTCACATTTCACCACAACACACTACCACACCTCACCACTGCACATTATCACACTACACCACAACACTTCACCACTACACACTACCACACCTCACCACTACACACTGTCACACTACACCACCACACCTCATCCTTCACACTACTACATCTCATCACTACACACTGTCACATTACACCACCACACCTCACCACAACACATTACCACACCTCACCACTAGGCACTGTCACACTACATCACCACACCTCACCACAACAAACTACCACACCTCACCACTTTACACTGTCACACTACACCACCACATCTCACCACAAACACTACCACACCTCACCACAACACACTACCACACTCATCACAACACATTACCACATCTCACCACTACTCGCTATCACACTGCCCCACCATACCTCACCATTACACACTACCACACCTCGCCACCACACCTCATCACTACACACTACCACACCTCACCACTACACAGTATCACACTACACCACCACACCCCTACCACTATACGTCACCACATCTCACCACTACACGCTACCACACTGCATCACCACACCTCACCACTACACACTACCACACTACACCACCACACCTCACCACTACACACTACCACACTACACCACCACACCTCGCCTCTACACACTACCACACTACACCACCACACCGCGCCACCACACCACGCCATTACATACTACCACACCTCACCACTACACACTATCACACTACACCACCACACCTCACCACTACATACTACCACACCTCACCACTACACACTATCACACTACGCCACCACACCTCAAAACTACACACCACCACACCTCACCACTACACACCTACCACACTACAGTACATCACCTCATTTCACCACTACACACCACCACACCTCACCACTACACACTACCACACTCCACCACCCCACCTCATCACTACACACTATCACACTCCACCACCACACCTCACCACAACACACTACAAACACCTCACCACTACAGACCACTTCATACTGAACATACCTCACCACTTTACACAACCATACTACACCACCACACCATACCACAGTACGCTACCACCTCTCACCAAACCACAACCACACCATACCACAGTACGCTACCACCTCTCACCACACCACAACCACACCATACCACCACATCACACCAAAGAACAACAAGAGAACACCACACTTCACCACACCACATCTCATCACAACACCACAGGACAAAACAGCACCACAAAAAAAAGTAAAGCTAACCTACAGCATACTACCACAACCCTCCACTACCGCCACAGTACAACTACATCACACTGCAACACCTCCCACTACAGCACAGCACAGCACAACACAGCACAGTGCAAGTGCAACATAACACAACGCAACACTACATCATGCCACTATCAGAACACAATACAACTATCCCTCACAACATGACTATGTCCCATCCGACCACAGAGGAGTACATCATAACATCCCACCATAACACCACAACACAGCAGAGCACAGAACAGCACAACACAGCACCACACATCCCACCACACAACAACCACCACCGACACAGCACAGCACGGCACAACACAGCATCTCATCGCATCGCACCACAACAGGCAGAACACAGAACAGAACACCCCACTACAGCACCACAGCGTAGCAAAACACAGCACAACACCACATTGCACCACCACAGCACAGCAAAGCAAACGCAGCACAGCACAGCACCACACCACACCACAATCCCACACCAACGCAGCACAGCACCACACCACACCACAACCCCACACCACCACACCAGCACAGCACAGCACCACACCACACCACAACCCCACACCACCACTACCCCGACCACACCAGCACAGCACAGCACCACACCACACCACAACCCCACACCACCACTACCCCGACCACACCAGCACAGCACAACACAGCACAGCGCAGCACAGCACAACGTCGCGGCGTAAGGAGCTTAGCCAAATCACACCACATGCCCGCGTAATTGGGATGGTTGCTAAGCTGCTTGTAGTGGACCGGGAGGGGGAGAGGAGGGGGGAGAGGAGGGGGAGAGAAGAAAGCGGGGAGGAGGAAGAGGGGGGTGATGGTGTGGGGAAAAGAGAGGGAGAGGAAAAGAAGAAAGTCAGAGGATAGGAGGGTAGTGGTAGGTGGGTAGTTGGGAGTAAGGAGGAAGGAGAGGGGGGGGAAAGAGAGGGTGGAGAGGGGAAAAACGCGACTGGGGGATAGGAAGGGGAAAGAGGAGAGAACACAGGAAGAAAAGTGAAAGAGACGGAGATAGAAGAGAGAGGTAGAAAATGAGGGGGGAGGGAGGGGACGGAAAAAAAAAAGAACAGGGGATAGGAGGAACAGGAAGCATGTGAGAGGTGAAGATGACAGCGAGAAGGAGATGATGGGGAGGAGAAAGCAAGAGAGGCTGGAGTAGAGGAGAGAAAGGAGATAGAAAGGAGGAGACGAGAGAAGAGAAATACAGAAAATAACAAGAGACTGGGTAGATGGAAAAGGGAGAAAGAGAGAGGTTAGGGATTAGAGAGGAGTGATGGGAAGAAAGGGAGTGAAAAGGAAGAAAAGTGATGAAGAGAGAGGGAGGGAGAAGAAATTGAGGGGAGGGGAGGTTAGACAGGGAAAGAGAGTGAATGAATGGGCTGACAGGACAGCAAGAAAGAAAAAAAGTGTGTGTGTGTGTGTGTGTGTGTGTGTGTGTGTGAGAGAGAGAGAGAGAGAGAGAGAGAGAGAGAGAAAGGAAAGATGTGTGGGTGAGATGGAACAGGAGGGACTGGAAGAAAAATGAAAAAGATGACTAGTGGGTGAATAAAACAGATACGGAAGGGGGAGAGGAGAAAGAAAGACGTAAGAGGTGAGAGAGGGAAGAGGAGGGAAGGACACGGAGGAGGAGGGGAAGAGAAAGTGAGAGGTGGTGGAAGAGGGATAGGTAATGGATGAAGGAAGAGAGAAGAGATGAGATAGGGGGTGAGGGGGGAGGGGATGGTGAGAGGGAGAGGGATGGATGTGGAGGGGGTGGAGGGGGAAAGGACGAGATGGAATGGAAAGATAGAAGACGGAAAGGGAGAGAAGATATGATGGGAAGGTATGAAGAAAGGGGAAAAAAAGAGGAGGATAGGCAAAGGGAAGAAAAGAGAGAGAGAGAGAGAGAGAGAGAGAGAGAGAGAGAGAGAGAGAGAGAGAGAGAGAGAGAAGGAGCTAAAGAGAGACAAGGAGAGATGGGTGATGGGAAAAACGGTACCTGATGAGGAAGAAACACACACACACACACACACACACACACACACACACACACAAGAACAGAAGGAGAAAAATGTAGAGAAAGCTGGAGAGGAATAGGGGAAAAAACAAAAGGGGGCGATACAACTAAACAGAATTCACGGTGGCTCAGTGGTATCGTGTTTGCCTCCCGTTCTGCGATGTCTGAGTCTGCTTTTGAATCCAGCTGTAGCGAGCATATAAAGTGGGTGATGGCAGTATGTCCTTCCAAATGTCAGCATACGTCTACACCTGTCAGTTCAAAGCAGTTAACATACACAGACTCTTACACACATACAAGCAGTACAGCAATTCAGATTTCCCATGCACTGCCCTCACTACATACACGTCTCCCTGACTACCGGTGTATTTTGCAGCATGAGGAAGAGATAATTTTTTCCTACAGTACTTGGCCAGCTTGAGGAAGGGTTAAATCAATCTATCACTCTCCCTCCGAGAAGGTCCGGTTCTGCAGCGCGTATCTCATATGGAGAAATACGGATAGAGAAAACAGGAGAAGAAAAGGCAGAATATCAATGAAAAAAGCAGGGGAAAAGAAGGAAAGAGAGAGAGAGAGAGAGAGAGAGAGAGAGAGAGAGAGAGGGAGAGGGAGGTAATGAAGTGGGGTAGGGGGAGTGGAGGGAGAGTGTATGACGGGAGATGAATGAATCAGGGGAGCAGGGTGACGTGGGGAACACACACACACACACACACACACACACACACACACACACACACACACACACACACACACACACACACACACACACACACACACACACACACACACAAAAGTGAAGTGTGATAATTAAAGGAGGGATAATCCAGCCTATGGTGGTGGTGATGGTGGTGGGCTTAGTGGTAGAGGCGTCCATAATCACCACCACAGCCATCACCACAACAGCCATACAGTACAGTGCCTATCACCACCACAACAGTCAGCCATCATCAGCACTATCATCATCACAAAAACTAGCATCACCACACCATCATCATCACAGCTACTGGCATCACCACCACTACTACTAGAGCCTTTACTATCATCACCACAGACATACTAGATTCATCACCAAACTACAGGCACCATCACTAATCATCACCACGATCACATACGTAATCACCATTTTTCTCATCACCATCACCACCACAGCCATAATTCCAGTCACCATCACCACCACACATAATCATCTTCACCACACATACACTAAAGTCACCACCACAAGTACAAACACCATCACTACTACAACTGCCACCACCATCTCTATCACCACCACCACCACCTCCACAAACACACTAGATTCACCACTACAATTATTACATCCACTGTCACTACCATCACAGCCATAATAACCACCACAATAGTCATTACGAACATCACCACCAGCAACAGAAGGAGAAAGAGATAATATAGGGGTGGTGTTTGTGTGTGTGTGTGTGTGTGTGTGTGTGTGTGTGTGTGTGTGTGTGTGTGTGTGTGTGTGTGTGTGTGTGTGTGTGTGTGTGTGTGTGTGTGTGTGTGTGTTTGGGCTAATTGAAACATGGCATTATCCCTCACTCGTCGCCCGCCACCTCTCACATTCCACTTCAACCTTCACAGTTCATACCATGCCCTCCATCACTCATTCCTCATCTTCATTCTTCATTCCTCACTTTCATCCCTCACCTCTCACTATCACCCCACTCTACATTACTCATTTTCTCCCCTAACCCTTCACCTCTCACCTATCGTCCCTCACCCATCGCCCATCACCCCACATCTATCATCACTCCTCATGTTCACACCTGGCCTCTCACTCCTCACCTCACTTCATTCCTCACTTCCCACATCCACACCTTAAACCTCACACCTCATATCTCACACAACCTTCATGCACATTTCACTCCACATCATGTGTGTGTGTGTGTGTGTGTGTGTGTGTGTGTGTGTGTGTGTGTGTGTGTGTGTGTGTGTGTGTGTGTGTGTGTGTGTGTGTGTGTTCGTTGGTTTTTAGAACAATAGGTTAAAGCTCAAGGTCACAGGTCTAGGTCAAAGTTTGACCAAACAAAATGACTTATTACCCCCCCCCCGCCCCGGAGGGGCTCGGGGACTGGTATTGTTCTCACTTGGTTTGTCTGTCTGTCTGTTTGTTTGTTTGTTTGTCTGTTTGTCTGTCTTAACAACTGTACGAGAAAACTACTGGTGCGATTTTGACAAAAAGTACAGAGATGATGGACTATGACCTACTGATCACCTTATTAAATTTTGGGCCAAACTGGGCCAAGGCCCAGGCTGTAGCCCCAAATAGTGTGAAGAAAGGGGATGGGTAAAAACCGTTTCTCGCCATAACTCCATTCAAATTCGTCATATAGACATGAAACCAAAACCTAAGATGCATCTGGCAAATCTGCATCCTATAACATGCCTCTTTACATCAGGGGGGGTCACCCCCCAGCTAGTGGTAGGGGAGTCAGTGTCAGGTGGGTTGGACCTAATATTTCAAGTGGGCATAAAATCGTCAATTTTCACCCGAATTACTCCAAATTTGATATGTGACATCTTTGACTATAGTACAGTAGATATCCTGTTGTGTTTATACGTCAGCACTAAGATGACTGCCGAGGACGGGTTTGCTGTGCCTTGGCACGGCTTCTTGTTTGTTTGTTTTTTATTTCGACCAAATTAAATGCAAGAGTTGAGGATAAGGAAGGAATGGAAGATTCTGTGTCGAGAACAGTTTAGTCAAAGGTCAAGGACACAGGGCAAAGTCAAAGTTTGAACAGTTTTTCCGTGTGAACGGAATAATTAGAACAGTTTTGATCTAATCCAGACCAAACTTGGTGGAAGGGTTGAGGCTTGAGAACAATAGGTCAGAGGTCAAGGTCACATGGCAAAGTGAATTTAGATAGTTTTCAGCCGATTTCGACCAAACTTTGTGGAAGGGCTTAGGGTGAGGCAGGGGTAAAGTTATTTGATTTTACGAAAAAAAATAGTCAATGGTCGGAGTCACAGGGAAAGGTCAAAGGTCAATGTCACACATTAAAGTCAAGCAAAACATAACCAATATCACTTTCTGGGAACAGGTTTAACAAGTAGGAGCACTTAGAGAATGCAATACGTGCACCCACCAAATGGTCTACAAGCAGAACATTTAACTTTGTACTGTGACCTTGAGAAAAAAAAAATGAGTGAATTCATATAGTAATTGCCGAACCACTAACCCATCCACCAAGTTTGGGCCAAATCGAATCAAAACTGTTTGAGTTAACCTTGCACTGTGACTTAGAATTTTAGCCTTTCTCTGTAACGCTTTTGACTGACTGTTCTCGAAATCGAATCGAATCCCTCTAGCTTGACCTAACCCTGAACGGTTCCACAAAGTCTGGTTTAAATCGACAAAAACTGGTTAAGCTGACCTTGATATGTGACCCTGAACTCTGATCTATTGATCTTAAAAACAGCACGCCAACCCAGTGGATGATTCTCAACCCTTTTACCACGCTTGATCCAGATTAGACCAAAACTACTTTAATTCCTTTATTCCCACACACAGACATACGATTCGCGCTTCGATGTATCCCTGTGTCCCTGATCATTAACCGATTGCTTTCAAAATCGAATCTTCGTTTTTGCATTGCCCTCAACCCATCCACCAAGTTTGATGTAACTCGGGTAAAAACCTTTAAGGCTGATTTTGCTAGGTCACACTTTGACCTAGTCTTGTGACTTACTGTTTTAAAAAACAATATGCCAGCCCTTTGGTTGACCCTCAACACTACAACAAGTTTGCTTTAAACTGGTAAAACTAATGTTATTTTGTTTCCAGACACATGTAGAGGTGTATGGTATGTAGGAGGACTATTGGGCCTTGGGAGCAGGCTCTGAAGCCTATGCCCTGAGTCGGACACATAAAAAAAGGACACACACACGCACACACACACACACACACACACGTCGTGGAAAACATACCACCCTCTCAGATTGCACCGTGAGGGAGGGGGTAATAAAAACATGAAAGGTAGATCACATAGCAATGTTTGAAAAATGTAATGAGAACCTTTCTGTTATTCTATAAAAAAAAAAAAAAAAAACTATTAAGAAAAGGCACAATTATTCGAGGATATAACCTATAATTAGTGAAGAAAGATAGTTGTTTTAAAATGTGGTCTGAAGATGAACACTCCTCTCATAATGCCCTCCTGTGTCAGTCCCATCTAACGTTGTATTTGCCAATTTATGCTTACTTGCCCGCTTCTTCTCATTCCTGCTTGGTCCTCAGCGACATCGTTCTCCACAGTGTTGGGGTTGCCCTGAATATAAATTGACAAAATTCGTTAATATTCAATTTATATGTTACACAGTCATACACTCTACAGCCTGGGACATAAGATCATCTAATATTCCACCACGTCCACTTCTCCTTGACCCTCTGCTGACCCACACTGTAATGCAGAGACAGAGATTTAGTAGATTATTCTGTTCACGGCTCACTCTTTGATTTGATGCGTCAAGCAGGGAAGTGTCTGACATACCGAAAGTGTGATGCAGACGTGATAGATTGTAACCCCCTCTGCCCAGGAATGGCATTTGTAATTAATTCCTGTTTTCTCCGAATGATTTTATTCATCTTAGGAGAGATTTATCTTACTGGGGGGCTTGGTATTTGCCTTCACTAACTCCTTCACAACGAGGAGACTCTTCTAAATTGAGTAAAGCCGTCAGGAGGCAGCCAGAATAAACTACAAAACACATCAAGGGAGCAAAGGAAAAGGGAACTTATGATTTCAATTGCATATGTCCAGTTCGAACCTGCAGGCACACAGCATATACCACAGTCCATCAGGTCAAAGTCAGCTTTATTTAATTTCTTTTTTCTTTTTTTTTACGTTATTTTTTGGCCAGACTGAAATATCTACTTTAACCCCTAGACGTGAGGCTATTTATATCGTGATCGTCTTCTCAGTAAGGGCAATTTTCCCAAAATTGCTTGTCTTCAGACCTTAATATCTCGGAAAGTATAGCAGTTAGAGAAACAAATGAAAGACCATATTACTCAACAACTCATCTTCTTGCCAATGAAACCATCCCCATGTCTGCAGGTGGTCGCGTCGATGAGTAAGGTTGTGAAGAAGGTAAATAACTTTCAGCAATTGAAGCAGGATGTCTTTGTGCATGTGCGTGCAGCCCCGACTTTGGCTTCACTCTCAACGAGATAACTTTTCCATTACCAGATAAACTAGACACAGTGGCGTCCAAGGCACACCCTATGGCACTACCACTGAGCCCTTTCCTAGTATCTTTGGGCAGAAGCTTGGCAGAGATGGATGATGAAAGGGCTCTGCATGATGTGGGAACGGAATTGGACGAAAAAAGGCTGCCACAACCGACTGATTCAAAACCACCTTTATTCTTATCTATTTATATATTTATTTATTCTTTGTATTGGTCAGCCTTAAATATTTACATTAAATACAACACATTAAAAAAATATATAAAAATATCCCTTTTGCTCTTCTGGATAAACAACGATCATCTAACTCATCTAACATCATGTGATTTTATTGATTTGTAGGAAAAAGTCACTATTAAAGGCTCCTGCATACCGATCACACCATTCCATAGTACACACAATTGCAGTATTTTATTTAGGCTGACATCAGATTATTTCCTCTAAGTAAGATAAAACCTAGCGGTCAAGAGCGTGAAACAATCTCGGCTATCCCACACAAGGCTGGAATTTTTTTTTTTTTTTACTCGGACTCGCAAAGCAAGAGCAGGAGTAATGTTTTGATTGGCGTGTGTGTGTCTTTCTGTATGTGTTTGTATATGTATAAACAAACTGACCAACTTGGTGGATGTGTTCAAGGTCAGTCAGTTATTTGGCTTATTGCGTTTTAGAACAATAGGTAAACAGACAAGGCCACAGGGCTTGGTCAAAGTTTAACCTAATAACATCAACGCAGTTATAATCCAATTTTCACCAAGCATGGGAGATAGGTTGCTGGTAAAGAAAGATTGAACTTATTCAGATCTGTAAACACTTAATCAAAGGTCAAGGCCAGAGGGCAAAGTCAAAGTTCCACCCATGTGTGTGATTACAAAACAACAAGGTCACACGGCAAAGTCAGTTCAAACAGTTTTGATATGATTTGATACAAAGTTGGTGAAAATGTTAAGGGTGAGGCGGGAATGAAGGAATTCGTGTTTTGAGATTAATCCTGTCGAAGGCAAAGGTCACAGGGCAAAGGCAAATATTCTATTCAGCACAGACTAGTTGGTGGGCAAGGGCGTTGTCTTCTCTGAGTGCTCCTCCTTTTTTCAGAGAGAGACATAAAGGATTATGCAAGTAACACAACTCAGTCTAGGAAAATGTGTGTGTGTGTGTGTGTGTGTGTGTGTGTGTGTGTGTGTGTGTGTGTGTGTGTGTGTGTGTGTGTGTGTGTGTGTGTGTGTGTGATTTACAGTATATCCTGCCTACCGCCAAACACTCATACAACTTGGGAGTGACCTCTCGTACTGAAGGCCTTAACTGTGATATCAAATTCAGACAACCCACATAATTAAAATTACTGTACAGTCTTTGATAACTGACCACGCAGCCAGCCTAATGACGGCCTAATGAGGGATAATTAGCTGTTCCAGGGTCACTCACGAGTCTGGTATCATATACACTGGCGTCCACGGGAATAATTAACAGGTTTTATGATCCGTCTCCCACACTACGTTTGTTGGGTGGTGTCAGTTCCCTCTTTCCTATCACATTTGTTTACTTATTTCGTTTACTGGATGAAGTTTATGATGTGTGAGCGTGCGTGCGTGCCAATCCCTTGCAGGCAGGTCTAGCACATTTTCCATAGCGATTTACTTTCTACATCTTACCTTAACATTTTTTCCTGTGTGTCTATGTCTTATTAATATCGACACAGACTTCATAGATAACCTGCAAGACAATATTAACAACCAAGATACAAAACTATACCGACCAAAAAAAGCTCTTGTATTAAGTGTCTTTATTCCTTCGCAATTTACTCTGCGCTCCACAGTTCTATGTCCTCTTGTGTTACTGATGCAAACCTTGTCGATATGTAAACGGTACAAAAAATATACTTGAACGTTTTAAGTGTAATATGCAAGGTAAATCGCTAAGGCAGAGGTGTTACGAAGTCTAATATGTCACGCAGAACATGACCCCATTGCACAATATTGGTGAAAGCTGCCCCGTCTCTGTGTACAGTAGAGGCCCATGTTATCGACGATTAAGAAGACTCCCTCACACCTCGTCCTTAGCGATGTTACACCTAAATATCATGGCACCCTTTACTATCATCATCATTATCATCATCATTACCAATATCATAAGTATCATCGTTTATCTGGTGGTGTAAAGCCTCTAAGATGACAATGCTGCGGCCCAGGGTGTGCACTAACCAGCCACTTAACACCACCATAACACACGGACACCAGTTCTAAGCTGCCCCTGGAAAACGCAGCTTGTCGTGGCCGCTGTGTAAGAGTGTGGCGGCAGTACACACAGCCAGCCTGATACTGCCTAACCACCTCGCTAATTGCTGCGTCAAGAGGTCGTTTCAGGCCTTTACAACACTCGCTAGAAATAAGCTCCGTCTTAACCCTTTCACTACGAGATCATTCTTAAGATAAATAAATAAATAACGTTTTCTAAATTATCTGCCTTCCCTGAACTCCTACTCTGATATTATGTATACAGTTAATTACATAAAGATTGTTTACTAAAGTTCCATTGCTACCTATACACCAGAAATTCGGGTAAGAGGTACACACAAGTAGAAATAAACGTAAGAAGAAATACGCATAAGAAGAAATACGCAAAGAAGAAATACGCGTAAGAATAATACGCGTAAGAAGAAATACGTGTAAGAAGAAATACGCGTAAGAAGAAATACTCATCAGAAGAAATACACAGAAGAATAAATACGGATAAAGATATAAGCGTAAGACGAAATACGCATAAAAAGATATATGTCTAAGAAGAAATATGCAAAAGAAAAATAAGAGTAAGACGAAACAAGCGTAAGATGAAATACGCATTAAAAAAATAAGCGTAAGAATAAATGCGTGTATGAAGTGATGAGTGAAAGCAGAGACACGGGGGAGCAGAAAATACTCACTCAACAGTAGTCCTCCCCAGAAGCAGGACATACCAAAGCAGGTAAAAACAGAGGATCATCACAACAGCGACCACAACAGCAGGACAAAATCAGGAACACACACACACACACACACACACACACACACACCAAAGTTCTGGGCAATTCAGGACCAATAAAAGTTTCATTACTGCCAATTTAGGGTCAATTATGCTCATCAATGTCCCTTCAGGTCGACCCAGGCTCAACACGTCCACTGCGGCAGTCAGGGTAGTTAAGGATCACTCAGGTTTAATTAGGTCCAGCCAGGTGTAGTATGTCCAATCAGGCCCCTCACAACCACTCAGGCTGTCAGGTCGGCTGTGTCCAGTCAGACTGCTTCACGTCTATTCAGGTCAGTTCAGGATAAGGTGGATCAAGTTTAGGTTCTGTCCGATCCACTCAAGGAATTTCAGTGTCCATTCTGCCATTCCAGGACCAAATCAGATCAAACTACGGTCCTCTCAGTCAGTTAAGGTCTCTTCAGGTCCTTTTAGATAACCAAATCGATCCAGAACAACACAAACCGAGTCAAGTCACCTAGAAAGGCCAGGACCAAAAATCACTTCCATCAGTGCTGTGGTTTGAGGGTTATTTCATGTTATTATATTTCAGTGTCCTCTTGTGTGTTACTGATGCAGACTACTGTATGTCAAAAAATAATCGACATAAATAACATACAACAACATTTAAAAGCACAGTATACCAAACGAATCGCCATGAAAAAGGTGCTTCGAAGCCTCCTACGCCACCTACAGAAGAATACGGGTCACAAGTAGGTCATTTCAGGTACTTTAAATTCCATTCGACCCGTTCAGGCCAGTACAGAGTGATTTAAGTCATACCCACGAAGGTGTGCGCCAGGAGTCAAACCTATCGGTGTGGTGGTATTCAGGATAGACAATTTTACGAGACAGCAATAAAAATGGGTGAGGTGGGTGGAGAAATGGGCGGGAGGGTGTGCGAGTGTGGTGGGTAATAGTAACAGAATCTATGAAAATGGGCGTGGTGTGTGCGGCGGTGTTGTTGGGCGGAAGGTTTTAGTCCCAAATTTATCTAGACATTCGGTTTATCAGGGGCTGGTGGGTAGGAGGTGGCAGAGCAGAAAGAGAGTGGAATGGGCAGGGCGGAGTGGGAGACATGACCTGGGATGGTGGTGGGAGTTGAGACCGGGCGAGGGTAGTGCTGTAAACCCAGTATAAACAAGCACTGTAGCTTTGAAGGTATACCGGTAAAGACACAGATCAAAGTTTCTTCCTAAGACCAATAACGAAAATAACGTATGCACGTTCCGCTCTAAAACTAATTCTTAAAAATGCGTAAGCAACCAGAGAAAGATCATATTAGCAGACCGCATAAAAAGAGACGAACGAACACAACAGAAAATCAGACCAATAAGGCAGAAGACGGGGGAGACAACGACAGCAGCAAAGAAGCGAAAGGGCACAAGAGACGGAACAAAACTACAGGGAATACTAACAACTGTATGAGAAAAGCAGACTTCCAAAACAGAAGACAGAAGAGGATGGAGCAGAGTGGCAACAACAGTAGGTAGATAACAATTCACCAAGTCAGAGAAACAACCTATCAAAGCCAGCAAGAATGAATCAAAGGAAACAACAGTACACCACAAGAGCGGACCAAAACAGCAGAAGACAGGAAGGTTCAGCAGCAGTAGATGAGAGTTGAGACCGAGAAAGCAGACCACATCAGAGACAGGCCATACCAAATGCAAACAGACCATCCAAAAAGCAGACAACAACCTATCACCAGCAGAGCAGACCAAAAAAGTAAGATCAAGTGGAGAGGAGCAGAGTGGCAGCAAAAAATGGGAGATGAGAAGCCGGAACAGTGGCAGTACACAGCCAAACAGAACGATTCACAGCAGAACACCACATTGTCACAGCAGAGCAGACGGAAACAGCAGAAGACAAGAGATAATACAACACCAGAAGGAGAAAAGTGACAGAGCCAAGGTGGTCTAAAACAGGGCCAGACCAAAACCACAGCAGATATCAACACAGCCATTCTACCATCACAGCAAACCTCTACGACCACCACAGCAGATCCAAACAGCAGAGAAGAGAGATGGGAGGAGCAGAATGACAGTAGAAGACAAACGAAAACACAATAACAGAAGAAAACTAAGAGGGCACAAGAGACAAAAAGTGCTACACGAAACTCCACAGGCAGCCACAAAAGCAGCCAACGACCAACACAGCACAGCAGATTCAAACAGCAGGAGAATGAGGCGAGAATAGTAGTGCGATGGCAGAAGAGCAGAGTTAGGAGAGCACAGGAGCATCAAGAACAGTAGCAGAACAACACCACAGCAGATATCAGCAATAATACCATCCTGCCCAGATAAAAACAGTAGAAGACATAAGCAAACCATATGGCAGAAGAGGAGACAGAGCACACCAAAGAATGAAGATATTAATGTCAAACACAACAATCCACAGCAAATATCAACAACAATACCTCCTTACCACAACAGCAAACCATTACAACCAGCACAGCAGACGCAGACAGCAAAGGGAAAACGGGTAGAGGAGCAGAGAAGCAGCAGGAGACAGTGACGGAAACATACCACACCATTCAACAACACCCCACCACAGAAGCAGACGACCACCACCACCGGCAGATCGAGACAGCAGGAGAAAGAGAGAAGCAGAGGAGAGTGGAGTGGAGGCGAGCAGGAGTGGTGGTGGTGGTGGTGGTGGTGGCGGTGGTGGTGACGGTGACGTATGTGAAAGCGATACCGGCGGTGGGTGGCTGGTAATTGAATCCGTCCTAATGTATTCTGAACCGATACACAATCTGCCCAAGTCGACTCCCGCACCACTTTTATACCCTGCTGTCTCTCCCGCCTTCCCCTCCCTCTGTCCCTCTCCCAGCCCACCCATTCTCTCTCTCTCTCTCTCTCTCTCTCTCTCTCTCTCTCTCTCTCTCTCTCTCTCTCTCTCTCTCTCTCTCTCTCTCTCTCTCTCTCTCTCTCTCTCAAAACGTCTTCCGCATTTCCACAAAACCCTCACTTCCTGCTCCTCTCCACCTCACCCTCCCAATCTCATTCCTCGTCTCTCTCTCTCTCTCTCTCCCACCCTTTCTCCCTTTTCCTCTCCCACCCTCTTTCTCCTCCCTGTCCTCTTACACAACGCTCTTCCGTCATTCCACAAAATTCTCAATCACCCTTTCACTCCCTGCCCGTCTCATTCCCCCTCCATACTGTCCACACTCCCTTTTTCGTGACTCACACCCTTACTCTTCCCCATGTCTTTTTACACAACTCCCTTCTATCTTTCCACAATATCCCCCCCTCCCAATCACTCTCACTCCCTGACCCTCTACCTCCCTACCCCCACTGCCTAATACTCTCCCTCTCACTCTTTTCCGCTGTCCTGCAACACTATTTTCTGTCCTCCCTCTGGCACTCCCACTCCCTCCCATCCACCCACCCTATCCCCCTTACCTCCCCTCTCCCATCCTCAGACAAAACCTCTTCTCTCACCCTCTTCACCTCTGTCCCACTTTTCCTCCCATCCATTCCACTTTCATTCTTCTCCCTCACCCTCATACAATCCTCCCTTTCTCCTCTCTACACCTCTCTTCCTTTCTCTCTCTCCCTCCCACTTCCCCTTCTGCTTTCCTGCCCCTTGACAAATCCCCATCCCCCCTCTCCCTCCCACACTTTTCCCCTACAAATCTCCACTTCTCTCTTTTCTTCCCCTCCCCCGTCCCCTTCCACTCCCTTTTGCCTTTCGAACCAATCCCTCCATACCCATTACACAATATCTCCCTCCCCGTCTCTTCGCCCTCATCTCTCCCCCTCCCGCACCCACCCCTTCCATTCTCCCTCCCCCTCCCCTCTTCATCGCCCCAGTCTCCTTCCCCCTCCTCTCATCCCCCTCTCCCCCTTCACCCCCACTCTCACTACTGCACGGTCTTTTCTTTCCGCATGCCAATTCTCTCTCCCTCCCTGTCTCCCTCCGTGTCTCCCTGCCGTCCTCCTTTTCACCAGTTCTTTCTTCCTTCTTCTTTTGTTCCCTTCTTGCTCCTCCCCCCCTCCCCCAACACCTCTTTCACCCCCCTCTTCTCTTTTCTTCGCTTCCCTCTTATCACCCGTTTCCACCCTGATTTCCTTCCTTCCATTCAGCATCACCCTCTTCCTGTCATCCTCTCCGCCTCCCCATTTTTTTTTTTCACTCTTCCTTCCTTCCTCTCTCCTTCCCTCTCTTCCGCATGATGTTCCCTCCTGTTCTTTCTTACCTTCCCCCCCTGTCTTTGTCCTCTCCCTGTCTCTTTCCAGCATGCCCATCTTTCCTCCTTTCCTTCTACTCTTTCTTCCTCTTCCTTCCAACCTTCCCTTCCCCCCACCTTCCCTCCCTTCTCCCTCGCTCTCTTTCCCTTGCTCGGTTTTCTTCTTTCCTTTCCGTTCTTTGCTCTTCTTTCTCTCACTCCTTTCCTCCCCTCCCCTCTTTTTTTCTCTTTCTCATCCTTTCCCGTTCTCTTCCCCACCCCTTTCCCTCCCTCCAGCATAAACAGTCTACATATCGCACTATACTCCTGCCCGCAATCACACACACACACACACACACACACACACACACACACTATTCCACTAACAACAAGTGTGCCCCTCAACCTTCCCATTCACTTAATTAGAGGGTCCTTCCATAATGAAATGATATGTGGGGATGTGAAGTATACAGTACATAAATGGGGTCATGGAAGTGAATGTGTTGTGTGTATGGACTGGTGATGCTTCTTTGTAACCTTCTTCAGTGCGATGACGCCTTCTGTGTGGCTGGTGATATTATAACACCTTTCTGCAGGATGATTTTATAACACCCGCGACCCACCGAGCAAAGGTGTTTTGTTTTGGGCGTGTGTGTGTGTGTGTTAATAAAATAAAAATGTTTGAGTGACTTTAATAAGAGTTTGTGAAAGGGTGGAGAGAGAGGCCATATAGAAAATCTTTTTTTTTATATAACTATATGTCAAAGGTCAAGGTCACAAGGTTAGGTCAAACATTGAATCAGCAAAATCACCTTAAACAGTTTCTATCAATTTCTTTTCAAACTTGGGGGAAGGGCATAAAGTAAAACAAAAGTGGTCTAGTTTTGAAAGCAATCAGTCAAAGGCCAAGGGCACAAGGCAAGTTCAAAGTTCCACTCATGCGTGTGATTGTTAACCAAATAACTCAACCAGTGTTAGTCCGATTCTAACCAAACTCAGTGCAATAGTTGAGGGTCAGACAAGGAATAAACCTTTTTTTTTTTTTAGAACTACTGTAGGTCAAAGGTAAAAGTAATAGGGTAAGGACAACTTAATTTTTTTTATCCGAGTTAGATCAAATTTTGTGGAACTGTTAAGAATTAAACAGTAACAAGAGGGTCTGATCTTCACCACAATCAAAGGTCAAGATCACAGGAAAAGGTCAAAGGCCAAGGCTACAAGTTAAGTTACAATAGCTTTGATCTTATTTGAACGATACTTAGTGGAAGAGTTAAAGGTCAGGCAAGACAGTAAGCTTTGTGAAGTCAAAGGGCAAGGTCACAGGGCAAGGTCAAAGTCTGACCCGTGTGTCTGTGTGAAAACGAAATAACTAAAACAGTTTTGGTCTAATTTGGATCAAACTTGGCGCATATGTTGAAAAGCACGCAAAGGGTTGACCTATTGTTTTGAGAACAACAGGTCAAAGGCCAAGGTCGCATGGCAAGATACAGACTAACCTTTGTGGACGGGTTCGGGCTAAAACAAGGATAAAGAAATTCTGTTTTAAAAACAGGTGAAAGGTCAACGTCACTAGGCAAAGTCAGTTCAAATAGTTTTGATCTTATTTGAACTAATGTTGGTGGCAGGGTTAACGGTAGGGCAAGAATGAAGGAATTCAGTTTTGATACCAGTCTTTCAATGGTCAGGTCACAGGAAGATGTCAAGTATTCGGCCCGTAAAGCAGCTGGTGGTTGGGAGTGTTGCAGTTTTCCAGGGCTCCTTGTTCAATTTAATGTGGAGCTTCGTTGTGATGAGTTTATTCGTTACCTTCATCAGAACTAAATATTTTTTTCCAATTGTCTTATTACCCTCAGAATATTTCATTCAGCTGTGGGAACATCGTCGTGGTGAATGGGTTACAAACTCATCATCATCCCCATCACTACAATGACTGATTCTTCGCTTCACTGTTGCTGCCTCCAGACGGTTATATTCAGCCTGAGGGAGACATCTCGTAGTGAAGAGATTAACTAACTCCTTCACTGCCATGACGATTTTTTCTTTCCTTGTCCTTGCTTGCAGTCTTTATACGATTTTATTCGACTTAGAAGCAATCAAACTGAAGGGTTGGAAAAAGCCTTCACTGACCCCTTCGCCAAAGTTTTAACCTAACGACGCCCTCAACCCCTTTCGGTGCAGTCAGACAGGAGGGTCATTATGACAGGTGTGCAGGAAGGCTAATTTCTACCTGATCACTAAGACTCACCTAACGCCATACAACCGCGACTCAGTATTAAAGTAGTGGGAGAGGCTCAGTTCCGTCAGTTGAAGACAAACTCACTAATGTATGTCCTTCCCAACCCGAATAACATCATAATTATTTTGGTAGGCTGAGATGAATGCAGAATATGTTGTCTTTACCGTACCATGACCTCTTTTATCTTATTCTTGCTGCTGACAGATGATTTTATGCATCTTAGAAGGGATCTCTAGCGCTGAAGGGGTTGACGAAGGCAGTATCTAAATCCTTAAATCCCAAAGCCCTCCCTAACCTGTAAACATCGTCGGGAGATGGGAAAAAATAATCGCCATGTTCAACAGACAAACCCCTTCAACATGGTCTGTTTTGAGGTGTGTGTGTGTGTGTGTGTGTGTGTGTGTGTGTGTGTGTGTGTGTGTGTGTGTGTGTGTGTGTGTGTGTGTGTGTGTGTGTGTGTGTTAACAAATATACCTTAAACAGTTCTGATCCAGTTTTAACCAAATATTGTGTAATGTTTAAGGATCAACCAAAGAATAAACTTGTTCTATTTTAGACATGTCAAAAGTCGAGGTCACGCGGCAAGGTTAACTTAAACTTTTTATCAGATTTAAATCAAACATCGTGGAAGGGTTTAGGATTAATGATGAAAAAAAAAAAGATGAAGTTCTGAGAATATAAAAGGTCAAGGTCACAGGCAAAAGTCGAATGTTAAAGTCACAGGACTAAGTCAGCTCAAACAGTTTTGATCTGAACTGAACCATACATGATGGAAATGTTAAGGCCAGACAAGAACGGACTTCAGTTTTGAAAACAAAGTTCTAGGTCACTTGAAAAGGTCAGAGTTCTACCCGCGTGCCTGTGTGAACAAAATAACTAAAAGCTTTGATCTGATTTGGATCATACTTGGTGGATGCGGCGAGGATTACCTAAGAGGCTGATCATTTTTTTTTTTTTTTTTAGAGTAATAGGTCAAAGGTCGAGGTCACCTGGCAATGTCAAGTTAAACAGTTTTTATCCCACGCAAAGTAAACTTTGTGGAAGGGTTCAAGTAAAACAAGGACAAAGAGACTCGAATTAAAGAACAATCAGCCTGAACTCAAAGTCACAGGGAAAGGTCAAATGTCAAGTTCACCGGACAAAGTCAACTTAAACAGCTGTGCTCTTATTTGACCAAACATTGGTGGAAAGGTTACGGCTTATGCAAGAATGAAGTAATTCGATTATGAGAGTATTCTGTCTATGCACCAAGGTCACAGTCGCATATTCAGCCCTTAGACCAGTTGGTGTGCGTGTGTTGTACCCTCCGAGTGCTACCTCTTGTTTTCATTATTTTGGCTGAGTATAACTAATTTAGGTTAGCAAAGAAGGACCGGGGCAGTGAACATGGATCTGAATTTCGTTCTAGCAGACTTTACTGGCCTACGGTAAGACCCACCGACATGCTGTAAAAACACCTCCGTTGATATCAATACACGAGTCCTATATGAGACATCCTTAGCATATATTCATTATGGACGGTGGGTGTTAGCGCCCAGGTGGTGACATGTGGAGGTTAGGTACTTAGGAAGACTGTTGGGCCTCAGGGAACGGGCTGTTAATCCTATGCCCTGAGTGACACACACACACACACACACACACACACACACACACACACACACACACACAAATGAGAGTAAGAATGACCTACTTTAAAGTCTTCATTGCCAAAGGTCTGTCCTAAGCAAAATAAGAAATGGTTAACCCTACCCACATTAAGTCATCTTTAGCTCATTCTTGCCATATCTAAACGTTTTTATTTCGTTCAGGAGAAAGTTTTCGAACTGGAAGAAATACTGCCTTGATTATCGTCTGTTGGCAGCCAAAATAAAATCAAATGAATGTAACCGCGTAGGAGGGGCTGGGAGCGGCGGGATGTATTCTCGTGGGCTTAGCAGGCTGTCTGGCACCTCCTTCCTACACTGCGTTTCTTCTTTAACTTTACCAATATTCCTAACCTTTTCAATTCAGGTGATAGCCGAGTGTTGTCTGACTAGAGGATCGATCTGATTAGTAACCAAGGAGACTCATTCCCATCTTATAGCTAAGACTCATCGAATTTCGTGAAACCACAGCCTACAATAGTGTTTAAGTTACGAGAATTACCCAGTTACGTCAGGTCATATCAAAACGACTATTACGATAAATTTTGCACATTACACCTTCATACTCACATACTGTTCATGGCTCTTGATCCCTGTCAGTACGATGACGTCTCAGCCAAGTTTGTTCTTCCACCCAACACATTTTACCTTAAGACTGGCCGCTGGTGTGCAAGAGTTAATATAAGCTGCCTCTAACTCCCTCTTGCTCCGTATGTAACGCCCAGCCTGAATAAAATCATCCTAAGATACCATAGGTAAAGTACATTAATCCACGAGCTAAAGGGGTTGTTACTGACACGATTTTTGCATACCTCTTCAGTTCGGTGACGTCGTTTTTATTATTATTCTCTCCACTAGACGGTTTTATTCAGTTCAGGAGAGGCCCCTCGTAGTGAAGAAGCTGGTGTGAGGTGGAGGAGACGGTGCTGGTGCAAGGCGGAGGTGAGGAGAGAAGAAAGAGAGGTACAAGTGGAGGGAGAGACGGGTGAAGAGAGAGAAAGGTATGTAGATACTGGTAGAGGGACTACTGTATGGTGGAAGGAAGTGTGTGGAGTGGATGGCTTGGAGGACTGTGTAGACAAAGAAAGGGTGGTTTTAGTGGGAGAGAGAGGGGTGAGTGGTATTGGTGCAGAGTCTGGTGTGAGGTGGAGGGACTTTACTGGTGTGAGGCGGAGGGAACTGGTGTGAAGTGGATGGCCTGGTATAAGGTGGATGGGGTGGGGAGGGTGGCATAGGTGGGGTAGCAGTAATACCACTTTTTAGCGGGCCACTCTTGATAATCGCCTAATCTACATACAAATTGCCGCCCCGGGCCGCACCGCAGGCAAAACTCTGGGATTTAGAGTTGGCGTCAGTCCTGCCCTGTCCTGCCCCCCACTACCATGTCTGTCCTGCCCTGCCCTGCCTTCTTCTGCTCTGTCCAGCCGTCCAGCCCTACTCTGTTCTACTTTGTCCTTCCCTGCCCTATCCTCTCCTGTCCTGCCCTGTTCTCGTGTACTTTGGTCTATTCTGGCCTTC
The DNA here is from genome assembly GCF_032717465.1 of Coenobita brevimanus. NCBI lineage: Eukaryota > Metazoa > Arthropoda > Malacostraca > Decapoda > Coenobitidae > Coenobita > Coenobita brevimanus. Next base: position 28,433,291 of record NC_137024.1, read on the forward strand.
CCTTCTCGGTCCTGCCTCCTGTGTCCCATTCTCCCAAGCGCATTCCTGCTCTACCCTGCCATGCTATGTCCTATCCTACGGCACTATGTCCTGTTTTATCCTTTCCTGTTTTTTTTTCTGTCATACTTGACCTTGCCTGCAGAGTTTTGTCCTGCCCCGGTCTGCCCTGTCCTACATGGCCCATGACCTACCTTGCCCTGCCATGTGGTATCCCATCCTATCCTGCCTTGTCATTTTCTGCCTTGTTCTGCCGTGCTCTTGTGTGTCCTGTCCTGTCCTGTCATATCCTGTCTTGTCCCCCTCTGTCTTGCTCTACGTTGATCCTAACTATCCTACCGCACTCAGTCCTGATCTACCCTGCTCCAAGCACTCTACTTATCCTTTCCTCCTTTCCTCTACTTCGCTTTCTCCTACCCTGCTCTACCCCTCTCAACCCTCCTCTCTCATACCCTGTTCTGTCCTACTTTGCCTTCTACCTCATCCTACTCAGTCCTGTCCTGCCCTACCTTGCCCTGGTTTTGTCCTGTAATTCCGTTCCCTGTAGTGCCCAGACCCCAGAACAGGTCAGGTCACACTTCCTGGACCACATGCTCACCAGGAAGTGTTCAGTAAAGCGAAGAGAGGAATAATAAGTGACGTTTTCCTATATACGCTCCTGATGAGGCAACTCGGGTAAGGTCAGGTATGGTAGAAAAAAAAGCCAGGAAAGGATAAAACAGGAGAGATGAAGTAGGATAGGGCATGGCATAGCAGGGTAGAGCAGGAGCGCGCTTGGGAGAATGGGATGGGTTATTTAATACTGTCAAGACCTTAAATCACACACACACACACACACACACACACACACACACTAGATTTTAATACCTTCACTACCAAGGGTCTCTTCTATACTTAACAAAATCGTCTGACTGAAGCAAAAATAACAAGACGTTCGGGTACTGAAGGGGTTAAACAGAGATCGCTTATAATCCCTTCATCACCTTGACTCTCTCTCTCTCTCTCTCTCTCTCTCTCTCTCTCTCTCTCTCCCTAGCTGAATAAAATCTTCTGTCTGCAGCGAGAGTAAATTTCGAGTCATTCTGGCACTGAAGGAGTTGGGAGACGCCCGTTATCAAAGGTTTATGACAAGGAAGAGGCTGGTGTGATAAAGGAAGTGAAGGACAGAATGTATGCCGCTTATCATATACGTAACACAGTGTAGCTTCAGTGCATCATGTGGACAAGAAACAAGGGCAGATAGACAGAGATAGACACGCAGATACACAGATAGATGGCGATATTTATTACACATACAGATAGAAAGATAGATCGATAGTCACGCAGATGCAGTGGTATGAATAGGTGGATGGATGAACTGAGTGGTAGACAGACAAGGAGATAGACAAGTGGATAGAGGCCTCAGAGATTAGACGGATGGATAGACAAATATCATATAGACAGACACCACAAGCCTAAAAAGGTAGATAGACAAAAAGATAGATGAAAAGCTAAAAAAACACATAAGCAGACGGAAGAGAGAGACAGATAGATAGATAGATAGATAGATAACGAAGATTGTTAGGTGGATAGACAGATATAGGCCTACGGAGAGACAGATAGATAAGTAGATAGATACAGAGAGAGAGAGAGAGAGAGAGAAAGAAAGAAAGAAAGAAACAGGCAAGAACAGACAAGCAAATATAACATAAACAGCCAGCCAGCCCGATAGATAACTAGATAGACAGCCAGAGCGAGATAGATAAAATAATGGTATATGGTAAAAGCAATTATAGTACGTTACCTATTTTTTCGCATAATTAAATTCAACGGGAAAAATATACAGCCACGTTAATACACATTCACATATATGATCCAGTTAATATACATACACATATATCTGTGGGCGTACATGCATATTTACGTACATGGGTCAGTTTATACATACCTGTATATATACACAGTACGTTCACATACACGCTTCAGTTAATGCATATATATAAACATGCTGCAGAGTTAATGCTCATACATACATGCATACATATTCACATATATGTTTCACTCCATACATACATACATACAGTATACACGGTGACATACATACATATTATTCACATACATGATTCAGTATCGGTGCACATATATACTTAGTCATGTACGTGTCTCAGAGTTACGGTTACATACATAATCATATAAATAATTCAGTTTAGACACACACTCTTCATGTCCATTCTCCTTCATGATTCACAGTTAACACAGCCATCACTCTGTCCAACTCTCTAATGCAATGATTCACCGATACTCTCAGGGCTTCATCTATGCAACAGGACAGCCGTACACCTGTCTTCCTCAGTCTGATTCCCCCTGCTTATGACCTCCTGTTGTAGAAACCTAGAGTGTCCAGGCAGTCACAAGCGAACCCATCTTGATTATGAAATTGGGCCTCCTGTGCTTTGGTTCATTTTGAGAAGAATACAACTGACACATTTCTAGCCTTGGGTTCTTTCTTCCTTGCATAAAAACACATATCTACATACATGATTCACTGTTAAAACATATACATTTACATTTTCATACATGCTTCACTTAGTACACATATATAATATTCATATACATGTTTCACATGTTAACGTACGTGTACATAATTTTTCACATACATGCTTTCACAGGTAATGCACACACAATATCAGTCTATCTATCTATCTATCTATCTATATCTCTATATATCTTTCTATATTTCTGTCCATCTATATATCTATCTGTCTATATCTCTATCTATATATCTATATCTATATCCATATCTATCTATTTATCTATCTATATCTCTATCTATATATCTATATCTATCTATCTATCTATATCTATCTATCTACCTAACTATAT